>NC_040898.2:7669499-7806999 GCF_900634795.4 Betta splendens | reverse complement strand
TATTGATTATCCTAATGATCACGTCTCACACATGAAGTTGACCCAGAAGAACATGAACATCCTGGAAATTCATACAGTCAATTTATAAGATCAGAGAATAAACTAACAATGATTCATATCAGTGAGTCTGGTTCAGTTCTTACTTTGTGTCTGAGGCTCCAGGTTCAGGACTGAATGATGGAGGCTCACATCTGGACCAGTCATTCTTCATAGTCACACATCTGGATCCTGGAGAATCTGCTCCGTCCTCTTCCTCCACACAAACACTCATCTTCTGAAAAAGCCACAGATCCAGAGCTAAACACCTGCTGTGTGAAGTTTAATGAGTTCAGTCAATAGTTTTACGACTAAGGAATGGTGTTGTAATAATCTGAGGAGTTCATTTTATGAGAGGTCAAAGTTCAGTCATTAGTTTCAAGACCGTTTACTGTAAGAAGTTTTAGTAATGGATTATTCCAAAATGATGCAGTAAAATTGTATACTTGCTGAAGTAGTACTCCACACAAACACTTATCTTTTGTAAAAGCCACAGATCCAGAGCTAAACACCTGCTGTGTGACGTTTAATGAGTTCAGTCAATAGTTTTACGACTAAGCAACGGTGTTGTAATCATTTGAGGAACTCAATGTTCCGGTCAAAGTTCCGTCATTAGTTTCAAGACCGTTTACTGTAAGAAGTTTTAGTAATGGATTATTCCAAAATGATGCAGTAAAATTGTATGATATTTGTTGAGGTAGTACTCCATGAAGTACTTAGTAGTACTGTGAAGAAATAATGTTCTACGACTTTGAGGAACTCATTTCATTCAAAGCCAAGTTTTAGAATAGAGGCCCGTTATGTTTTGATACATTCCATCAGTGAATATTTCCAAACATACACAGTAACTTCTGACTTTTGCAGTTTACAGTACAGTACGACGGCTCATTTGATCGCAGAGCAACCAGAGCCACACTCTGAACGCCATCAACTCCTCACATCTGGTTCTTGTCAGTGTTCGTTTGACAGAAGTGGATCGTGTCTCTTCTTCCTCTACATTAACAAACAGACGCAGTAACAGTAATGTTGTTAAACACTCACCTCAACGTTTATTCCTCTTCCTTCTAGTGTTAGTGTTCTAGTGTTTAACTTTTCCTCTGTCTGCTCTGTTCTCTCTAAATGGAGTATAAACTCAGTGAACACCTTTGGTCTTTGCCTGTACCTGGATCACGTGATCACTGAGGCTCCGCCCCCTCTCTGTTTACAGGAAACCAGGAGAGTTGAAGCAGCAGAGTAATAAAGCAGCAATCCTACAGGATGCGGAGATCCAAATTTTTAGATGTTTCCAACATGTTATATACTGTTCTCATTAACCTAGCTGCTTCTTGGACTAATCCAATAAAACTGTAATGTTCAAATGTAATGGGAAAAATTGTGCCTTTGTGCTCTTTCATATCCAACACAGTCATCATGTGCTGGTTAGATTCAGCACTGAACATTCTTACACAAACAACTAATCTCTTGTACTGTTGTACATCAAGTTTAAACATCTGATATTCTGTTTGACTGACTAATAGTTTATGATGTGTGTCTGTCTTTTACAATAAAAATAAAAATAATAATCAAATAATACAATTTAAAAAGTCTGCTCTGATTGGTGAGACGACAGTTACTAATGGTTGGCTTGTGGAACCTGTCGTCAGTACTGAGGATACAGACAAGGTTTTTTGATCTGTGCGTGGTCCACACGTAGGGGACTGAATATAAAAGACAGCTTCTGAAAGATGGGCCACTTTCACAGCAGGAAGTTTTCTTGAGATACGAGGGACCCAGGTCTTAGAGGGGCCTGACGGTGAGGGATCACTTCCGCGAAAACTCACTCACTCACTCACTCAGTAGATCTGAGCAGTTCCCTTTCTATGGAGACGTCCCATAAAAAGAAATTTGGAAAGGTTCCGCTCGGTACACACAAAAAATCTAAGGCAGTTAAACCACCAAACTCTGAAAGACGGGTTGGGGACAATCTGAGTCTTCACCACCGGACAGCAACCTTACAAAATGAATGACGAGTACAGTACAGTACTGTACAGTACAGTGTGTTTCATGTTTCCATGAGTGGAAAACTGGTTATGGGTTCAAAAGAAAAATTAGAGACAAAAGATGAGATTTGAAAAAGCACAACTATCAAAACAAAACCTAGAAAAGTAATAAGAGAGATGAGAGTAATGGGAAGAGAAGAGATAACCACACACACACACACACACACACACACACACACACACACACACACACACACACACACACACACACCATTGTTTCTGCTCTCTGTCCTAGTGCAGAACTGAGCGCGATGAGCGTAAATCTGGATCTGGACTCCTTTCCCAACGTCAGCAGAAGAACCGAAGGAGAAGAAGCACCTGATCAACAACCAGAACAGGGTGGAAGCTCTGACACCACAGCAGCTGGAGGACACAGACCACAGCATGGAGGCCTCACCGACTCCCACAACGTCTGCAGCCATCACGTTCTGGGCTCATCAGACTAGACTCACCAGCTTCTACAAGCCCTGCACCAGCATGAACTGACTGTCTCTACAGCTTCAGAGGTCGTAAAACTGTCATACAAGCGTGTGTGTCTGAAACAGACACCTGCTTATGACGATCAGCAAAGGAAAACAAGGAAAGAGAAACAGCAGAGTGAGCTCCATCTGAGAAGCCGTGCTCTGACACAGACACTGGTTGAAACAACAGGAGAGGCTTCAGACGTGATTGGCCCAAAAGAGCTGCATGCGAGGAACCAGGAAATGTCTGAAGATGGTACCGCAAACACAAACACACACACATTCATACACACAGTGAAGTAACACGCTTACAGCTGATACACGCTCAATTGATCCAAATTCATGCTCTTCTGCTCGCAAGGAAGAATTGCTTTTTGCTCAAAACATCCCAGAGTGATTTTAAAATGATGACAAACAGCTAAATGACAACTGCTGCATGACTTTGCAGTCTCACGGGTTTAAACTATTTCAATTTGCAACAAATTCAGTAATAAAATCCTCCATGTTTCTAAAAAGATTTATGCACAATATAGGTTTGTCTGGCCACACTGTAGGGAAACAAAACCAGACTATAGAAGAAAAGAATAAAACAGACTATAGGGAAAACAAAAAAAGACAGAAAAAAAAGACCAAAAAAAGACTGAAACAGACTATTAATGACTATTAAAGGGGAGACGACTATCAGTAAGTAATAATAATTACCGTACGTACCAGACTATAAAAAAAAATAAAAAATACTGTTTACTGTTAACTGTCTTGTGCAACATCTGTGAGATCCTACAGGATCGTTTAAAAACAGACATGCCACTTTGGTCTCTGCGCGAAGGAAACAGGTACAATGTATGAATGTACTGAAAGATTAAACGAGGTCGGCCTATTAAAACACTGCTCACTTTAAAAGGGGCGGAGACCGAAGGAAACTCTGGGTTTCCTGAATAAAACCTGCTCGCGACCAGGTTAGGTTCACAGAGTAGGTTGCCATAGTAACTGATTCTGAGTCTCGATTACCTCTCTTCCTGAAACGGGTTTAATTTACCCCGCTTTACGGATTTAAGTTACCTCCCTTTCTGAAACCGAAAACTCTGAGTTTTCCTCATTTCAAGGTTAACAAACTCAGAGTTTCAACAAAACCTCCTTCTTAAAACGGCCCCTGGTATTTTAACTAAAACCCTCCTTCTGAAGACCTGCATCTTCTCCTGGTTACAGTCAGGTGTTACTGTCCCATGATCTGAGGAGTCTAGTTTGGACTGTAGTCAGGACTATTGCTGACTTCATGTTTATTGACACATTAAAGATCGAATTAATATCAAGAAAGACAATACACGGTTCTTGATCTACTCACTGATTTCTGCAGGTTCAAATGATGAGATGACAGGTAGACAAGCACCTGTTTGCACTAATCAAGAATTAAAACTGCCAAAGGGAACATGAAGATCTAGTGGATTATGACTGAGTGAAGCTTCTGTGTTTCTCATTGTCTCCCCTTATTACTGTACTTGCAGTGTTTCATTGGCAGGCCACCATAATGGGTCCAGTGAGTATCACCATCACCATCATCGTTTTTCCTTTTTAGAGCAATACCTCTTCACTGTGAACATAGACTTAAATTAATTCTAGCAAGTGGGAAATGTATTACTAACAAAACTGCCTGGTTTGTCTTCAGGGTGACAGTCCGTACCAAGGAGGAGTTTTTTTTCTCACAATCCACTTTCCTACTGATTACCCGTTCAAGCCACCGAAAGTAAGAAGAACTAGTCTGCTTCCAGATCTGTCCTGTCACCTCTTAAACTCTTAATTTTCTTATATTTCAAATCTTCTATTATCTTCTTTTAGATTCAATGAACAAGCTCTATACACCTATGCTAACATTGGTTACATTTGTAAAATTTAAGACATACACAAGCACATAAATATATTCTAATAAAATATGAGATTAAGACTTGAAACACAGTCTGAAGAACATGTGTTATAGTGAATGTGTGTCTGTTTTTTACAGGTAGCGTTTACAACAAAGATTTATCACCCAAATATAAACAGCAACGGCAGTATCTGTTTGGACATTCTACGGTCGCAGTGGTCTCCAGCACTAACAGTGTCTAAAGGTAAAGTCTGTTCTTTCACTCACTGCATACGTTTTACAACACAGCAACAGTTGCACTGTGCCTTTAGTTTCAGGACTGTATAGCGACCAGGTGTCACACAGTGACCACACACGTTAACTTTACACCAGACTGTGTGTCATTGCATTGTATAATTATCTCTGTTAGCCAATTCTGAATTCCTTCATTGCAGTTTTATTGTCTATATGTTCACTGCTTTGTGATCCAAACCCAGATGATCCCTTGGTTCCAGACATAGCACACATCTACAAGAATGACAAAGACAAGTGAGTACACACAGCCACTCAGGTGATGCGCCACTGTCCACTTGTGTCAGCATCAGGTCACACTACTTTGTTCACACCTAATTGTGTACTCTTTCCTCCTCAGATACAATAAACTAGCAAAGGAATGGACCCAGAAATATGCCATGTGAAGACTCATCTAAAAGAAACTCGCTGAGAAGTTTTCCTTTCCCTTCCTTTTTTAAAGTCAGAACACACTGTAAATGATAGCATGGAATCATTTAATAATGTTAGGTAAAGTCCATAAACCTGCACTGTCATCAACATTATTATTAATCTGAGACCATAACATTCACAAACAATGCAGGGGATTTTTACTCTAGAGCAGATAAGAAAATTTGCCTGACTCCATGAAGTGTTAATTTGTCCATTAAACTTTGTCATGTTCTTTCATCAAGTACATTTTATTTATAAAACATTTATAACAAACTATGCCATTGGCTGTTTTTTAAATAAAACGTGGGAAATGTAGCATGTTAATCCCTGTATGTGTCATTTAGCAACAAACCTTGTACAGATGTTTGAAGAATCTTTATAATAAATGCAGGCCTGTGTCATAGGCAGTAGAGGCAAATGCTAAGGGCGCCGTACATCCAGGGGGCGCCAGATATGAAGGAAGAAAAAAGTTTAACTTCCACCAGTGTTGCCAGATATGCAATGTTTATCGTATGTACACGATAGAAACTTAGTCTCTGAACATAACTTGCTCCGGAGCAGGTTATATTTCTGGGTAAGTTCGTTTCGGAGGTTACTGAGCAGGACGTGTCCGTTTTGAACTGCGGTCAAGTGAGCCGTCGTTCGTTCCTCCGTCGTTCAGCCAGCAGCGCTTCAAAAACGTCTTGCGCCCGTATTAGGCGCTTTACAGCAGAGCACAAAACATGCTCGTCGCGACTTCCTCTTTTCATAGCGAGACGTCTGGTTTGTTCAAAATATGGAAATCTACGAAAGAAAATATTGCATATATAGAAAAACTGTCGCGTAATAAAAATCTGTTTACTTCACAAAGATCTTTGTACTTTTACTGAAGGATTACACCTTATCAGTATATTACTATTATCCAATATTATTCGCATCTTATAGAATTAATAGTACACACGACGAGGAAGTTATGTTTAATATTCCATTGCAATAAAAGAGGAGAGGGCAACAAATTAAGGGTAATTAAATAAACTCAGGCATTTAGTCAGTTATTTTTTGCCAACTATCTTTCTTTCACTGATGCAGCTGTTTTGCTTCTTCTAATAATAATCGTCTTGAATTCCTCATACGCCAGCATTAAAACCTCCAACTCCGCCTCTGTGAAATACGCTGCCCTTTTATTGTCACTTCAGTTTTCCATGATGACTCGTGAATTCAGCGATCCATTGACAGTGTCTTTATACAGTATATACACCGTGCACGTGCGTTACCTCTGGGTTACCGACAGGAGGTAGATTAACCTGACTCTTCTCAGGTGTTTTGGAACCGACATTCTCAGGGTGAGCAGGTTCTGAGTTAATCAGAGAGTTCAGGGTTTAGCAGAAGGTTAATCAACCCTGCTTTCTGGAACACACCCCAGGAGCTCACGTGCCACAGTTGGGCCGTTTCCTCTATTAGACAGTTACAGGCTGATTTCCACACAAACCACTAGATGGCGGTGACATAACAATTAGTGAATGCAACACAATGTTGGGGCAGAACAAATCATTATAAGGAAACACATGTAATTCTCCTTTACACCTGCAAAAGTAACGTTAAGAAAAATATTAGTGATTGAATTAAAAACATTTGTCTGCATAAGCAAACTATGCTCATACTTAGAAACACACATGACCAAGAATTCACACACAAGCTGCTGCAAACGTCTTACACATCACACACTCACCAAGGATTCATACAGGATCTGTAGTAACATTAATACAGCTGATTTTTCTGTTTCACAATGAGTCCAACAAACTATTTGATTGTGACGAGCTCAGAGAAAAAGACGTTGGTGGTAAAACACAAAACAGGAGGATGAGGAAGATCAGAGCTGGAGACGAGACATGAGGAGAGAAAACAGGCCTCAGGTCAAACTGGAACCAAAGGAGGATTCAGGACACAGAGAAACAGATGGAATGAGAAAAGAGAGTTTGTGTCCATCAGAGGAGAAGCAACGTGAGGGAGCCTCCCAGGAAAGAATCCCTCCAGCAGATAAATCAACATGGAAAAGCAGCAACAGCTTCAGCTGATGGATGAATGTGACCAGGATCTTCAGCCTGAGAGAAGTAGGAACAGCTGAGCCCAGCTGGGAGTCACTCATGTCACACTGATGGACACTTACAGCAAAGCAGGATGAAGAGAAAGAGCAGCTGGAAACTGGGTCAGAACACGCTTCTGACATGATTCAACTGAGTCAGAGGAAAGTGAATCAGAAACACTCTGAACCAGACGTGGTGAGATTTTATTACATTATTATTTCAGTATATACAGATGTGGAGGTTCATCATGTGACTCTGAATCTATTATGACTCATGTTACATCATGATGATTGTTATAATATAATCACAGTTCAAAGTAATAGACATTTCTATATTGTGATTATAACGTGATTATTTATTGTTAAAGGTAAATAAAGAACTTTAATGTGAGGCTGATCCGCTCTCTTCTACTAGAGGGACAGAAAATGATCAGAAACATTCAATCAACAGTTTTCATTCAACAATCATCTGTGAACATCTGGAAGCTTCTCACTCATTCAGCTCAGTGATTCTTCTCTGATATCACAGTTTGTCACACGTTGAACTGAAACATCCTGATATTCACTGGAAATCAACTTCACAACAAGTCATCAACATTTGATCCTGGAATAATCAGAGCTTCATCTTTAAAGGACGGAGGAGGAAGAAGTTCACAGGGAATAATTTAGAACTGGTTCAGAAAGAAACTGGTTTAATACATGAATCTGAAAATGAGACAGACATGAACAGACTGAACTATGTTCAACAGTGACAATGTTTCTCTGACAGGATCAAACTCTCACTACGACACATCAAACAGAGACACTGAGGAACCAGGAGAACAGAACATGAACCCAAACCCAGGATAAAGAGGTTCAGTGAATGTGGTGTTGAAGGTGTGAAGGTGGATCAGTTTGTCAGAGGAGACTCTGTAGAAGGACAGAGAACCAGCAGGACAGTCCACATACACTGATACTCTGTGAGACACAGAGGAGGAGATGAGTGTTACCATGTTATTGTGTTTGACAGAGTAACCATCATCAGAGCAGAACAGACTCCAGGAATGATCATTGAATCCAAACCAACAGTCTTTACTGTTTCCTTTCCTTCTGATTCCTCTGTAACTCACTGATATATGAACTCTTCCTCTCCATTTAACCTCCCAATAACAGCGACCAGTCAGACCACTACTACACAGCAGCTGAGAACACTGGTCAAATCTGTCTGGATGATCAGGATATGACTGATCCTCCTTCACACGTGTCACCTTCCTGTTGTTGTCAGACAGTTGTAGTTCTCTGTTCACTGTGTTTGTGTCGATGGTGAGTTGACAGAAATCTGATGGAGAGAACAAGACACAATCCAGCTGCAGTTATTGATCTCATCAGTTGATGACTTATGACAGTTTGAAGATGGTTGAATGTTGCTGATCTCAGTACAAACACACTTACACTTGCTCAGACCTGGTCTCAACCATTGGACTCCACCAGGCTCCACCCTGAAAGGAGGAGGGGGTCAGAGACATGCAGACATGGACATTACATGGATCTCTCACACACACTGTTGTAGGATTGTGTTCAGATGGAGGCTTGTATGTAGGGATGGACATTCAGCAACAACTAAGGAGTTGGATCCTAATCTTGGAATCTACGGAGCAGGAGGTGACGTGAAGAAAAGCTTTGATTTCAATTTTGGTGTCAGACACCTGCTTCCAGTCTCACTCTGTCACCACCAAACTAAAGTGACACCACAGGAAGCAAAGTGTGAATGTGTTTATTATCACACACTCCAAGGTTGGGTTCTAAGTTCATAAAGCTCCACATCCCTACTTGCTGCTCCATCAGACACTGTGTGTAGTTGTGTCCATACCTGAGAGTGTCCAGTCTCCAGTGTGGATCCTTGACTCCAGCAGACAGCAGCTCCACTCCTGAGTCTCCTGGATGATTGTAGCTCAGGTCCAGCTCTCTCAGATGGGAGGGGTTGGAGCTCAGAGCTGAGGCCAGAGAGACACAAGCTTCCTCTGAGAGCAGACAGCCTGACAGCCTGAACACACACAATGTTAAAGCACACTTACATACTACAGTTTGGATCAGAGGCACATTTGATCATCTACAGTGAAGAGAAACACTCAGAACTGTTTAATAGGCTCCTGCTTGAAATGTGATCTGACACTGATAAACCTGGTGAACAACCAACAAAACAAAGATGCAGAAGTTGAAATCATTTCACGTCTCATTTAATATATGTGATTAAAGAGTGACTAAAGAGTAAAACTCTTCTGAAAGATGAAGATGTGGGTTAAGATGAAAATGAAACTATTCAGTGTCTCATGGTTTCGTCATGACTTTCTCTCAGATTTTTCAACAACTTTTCTTCTTTATTGTGATTCATTGGTTTGTTCCATGTTGTCTTGATGGAGACAGAACCAACAACATGATCCTGACTGAAATGTTCCTGTCTAAACTCTGATAAACACCAGTGAACTTCAGGCTTCGTCACCAGCAGAGAACAGAGACACTGACTCCACACATGCTTTAGTGTGGACCAAAGTGTCTCCATAGGATCCAAGCTGTCAGTGACCTTTGACCTTCTCCACTCCTCTGGAACAGCTGTGCTTCCTACTGCAGGTGATGGTGGTTCTGTGATGCTGCTAGGATTCATTTCCTCTTCTCTGCTCCTCCTCCAATCAAACATCATCCACTGTCTGTGGTGTTTGATGATCATTAATGAGCTTCACTCAACTATTTAGTTCTGTGTCCTGTTCTGAAACTGCTGCTGATTCTCTCCTTCTTCTATTTGCTCCAAGCAGATTTTCTGTAGCTGCTTACGATTATAAGATTCTTCATTTAGTCTCAGTCAGTCTCAATTACTTCCTTCCTTTCAGTCATTGAACAGTTGAATGTAATTAGTCCTGAAGGTGATTTGACCTCATAATAAACCTGCTACAGTTCACATAAGTTCACACAGAACTAAAACATGGAGTCTGACCTCAGAGTCTCCAGTCGACAGTGACGACTTTCCAGAAAACCACACAGATGCTTCACTCCTGAATCCAGAAGGTTGTTGTTACTCAGGTCCAGTTGTGTCAGATGTGACGGGTTGGATTTCAGAGCTGAGACCAGAGAATCACAGGTGATCTCTGACAAACTGCAGAGACTCAATCTGAATAAAAAATAAAACACATGGATTAAAGCAATAATAATTAGTCAGATTTGTCCTGATCACTGATGTTTAGTCTAAAATGAGCAGAGTGAGAGTTTTTTTTTTAAACGTCATATTTTTAATGGATTCTACCCCAACTACAACTAAACCAGTGGTGGACAAACCTGGTTCTCAATGGCCACTGCCAACTGACACACCTGATGAAGGTGATCAGCAGGTAGAGTTGGAAACCAGCAGGGACCCGGCCCTCGAGGACCAGGAATGCCCACCCCTGCATTAAAGCATGTTACTCTGTCCCTCTGAGCTGATCTCATCTGGTGGCAGCGTACACCACGTTCGGCTCCAGCTCTCCCCTGGGCGCTGATCTGTGCTTTCTTGGCTTTGTCTGGAAACTTAGGGCTGCGCAGTTCAGGTCATTGGAGCCCAGATTCTCGCTTCCTTTTGGTTGTGCTTCCTCAGTCACAGCTGTCTGAAGCTTCCGGACTTTAATCGATAGAGCAATAATGACCACAAAGAGAAGAACACACAGACCAACGAGGATCATACTTGTCATGTCTGTCTCTGTGTAATTGTTTTTTTTAGTTTTAGATTCCACATCTTTCTCAAGTTGATCAAGTTGACCTTTCAGCAAAAAATGAGGTAAAATAATGTGACACATATTGTTTTCAATAGAAATATAAGTGTCTTAATAGTTTGGCTAACATGTAATACATTATATTGTAAATATAAAAGCATTTGATGTACTATAACTGCTCTCTTAACTTGAACTATTAAATATGTTGCATTGGCAATAACTGTATGCACATCTATGTAAAATCCACAGAAATACAGCCCAGAGTCTGAGGCATTCACTGCTTTTTTTTTTTTTTGTGTATGCTGGAGGGTGGGGGGGGGGTTAAGGGGTGCAACCAGCTGCTGAAACCAAGCAAATCTGTTAAGTAAACAATCGGAGCAAAAAAAATAAATAAATAAATAAAAATAAATAAATAAGAAGCATGGATGTACCTTAGGCTAACACATTCATAACTAAACAATTTTTGTACTGTGGTTTACCTTGGAGATTAATACTAATACCAATAATAGTGCTAAGGTATGTGCACATACTAATACAAACATATACATACAATATACATACATATGTGCATTATTATACATATCCCATACTACTTAATAAAAGTCATGACATACAACACCACAAATTCCATATTCACACATTATTCATATTGGTAGTGATAAGTATCAATAATACTTACAGTTGGATTTGGAAAGTGTCCCACTACAAGGTTAGTAAGGCTGTAGCTTAACATTATTCACCCAAAGGGTGAGGCAGACGTTGGTGCATGAACAATGCCACTTGTGGAAGCCAGGGTGATGTGAGGGGCTCCGCCACTACGCCCATCCAGCAAGCAGAGGAAGGAATCCCAGCAGCCAGGGAGCCCACACACCTTCAGTTCCAGGAGGGCAGGTGTTGCAACCCAAGACGCCCACACAGAGCCCCCCAGGCAGAGCTGCAGCAGCCACAGAGACAGCACCCGAGGCCAGAGTGGGCCACCGGGGGTCAACGCTGTCCCCCCAATGAGAACCAGGGGCAAACACTCCCCCCGGCGGGAGGGTCTGCCTGAAAGAGTAGAGCCCGAGGACCCACGGTCCGTAGGGAGCCCGCCAGAAGATGCCCCCGCGCCCAGAGTGGGGCCCGCCCCCAGTCCACCACCCCCACATGGGCGGAGCGGGGCCTACCCCATCGGCCCGACCTCATCCCCTGGCGCTACAGCGGCCTGCAGCACAAGGCCAGCAATTGGTGGGGTCAGCAGAAAAGAGACCACCCAGGCAGACGATCATCGTACCCCGGGCGAAAAACCGGACCCCCCACACTTCAACCGCACCACACGCATACCAACTCACACAAACACAGACGCATACACCCACCCACATGTGCAACACACATCATCACATCAACACACACACACACACCATAGACTCTCTCACAACAAACTAATCAATCATACGTGAACCAATGCACTCTCAGATACATTCTCGCACCCACACCATTCGCTTGATCACATTCGTGGGGAGGGTAGGTCTCCGGCCTGCCGTCCATGTGGCCCCAGGCAGGGACCGCAGCTCCTCCCGAGCCCCGACCAACCCCCCCAACCCGGGGGAGGCAGAGGGCAGTAGAAAAAGGTACCCCAGAACCCTGCAACCCAGCTTGGACGTGAGTGTGTGGAACTAAAGTGCACTGAAGGTGGGCGACACCTCCAGGAGCACAACCGCTGGCTGACGGTGTGTCCCCCGGACAGTGCCCCCCCTCGCCCTAAATGTCTTTTTGCAGTTAAAACTGGGTGGTGATCTCTCCATCAGGGCCAGTGGCCGAGGCCACAACTGGCCTCAGCCCCAGGCCCCAGTGAAAGAGCCCACCCCCGGCCCTAAATGTATGTGTACAGTATGTAGCTAAGTATGAGGAACTTTGGGAGATACCCAATTCTCCGGGGGGTCCAGCAGACAGAGCCATCAATGGGAAGGCTCCGTCTACTGCCCCCCCCGGAAGGAGCCCCCAGATTCCTGGACAAGTGTGTATGACTAATGCAATTAAAACTTCAGAGCATCCCACTTGGAAGGGACGGAACCACTTCCCAGTAGCCCCGGTCCCTCCATCAGCAGGACGCCCCTTGCAGAGAAGTGGATGAATGCGGAGAAATGTAGTTGGGAAGCAGAGCGCCAGGGTCCGCAGAGCCAGGTTCCCGACTGGCTCTGCTACCTATCCCACCACACCCCGCAACCCCCAGCCAGGAAGGGACAGCCAAGACCCAGGGACCGCAGTACTACTGCCCAGGCGCCACACGCAGCACAGCCAGAGCCATCCTCGCCCTTCTTTCACACTTACCCATTCTCTTGCTCAAGTATGCCCATGCTCGCCCCGTGTAGTGCTACACTCAAACCCACACACATACTCTGCGGTTGTGCATTGAGGGCCAGCCTCCGCCCAGGGCCCAATGAAGGTTCTAGCCTGAGTAGTCCGCGAACCCCCCCTGCAACAGGCCCGAGCAGTTACCAGAGGGCGTCGGACCGCTAGGGCAGGCAGCGCCCCACCCGAGAAGGGGGAGCGACACCCCTCCGGGCACAGGCAGGCACCCCCAGAGGGAGTCCACCGGACACAGGTCACCCAGGTCTCCACCCCCAGGTCCGCCCTCGCACACCGGCAGGGAGGCCCGCCTCCGGCTCCCCGGAGACATGCACACGCCAACCCTCAAAATGGTCCCACCCCGGCACAGGGCCGCCGGTCTCAGCAGCCACCACACCCCCGCCGCAGGGGACCCATGCGGCCAGCCCAGAGTCCACCAACCTGTTGTCCCGGTTCCTTAGGCAGGCAGGCACCACCAACCACTAGTCACCCCCCCACCACTGTGCCAGACATGACGCAGCCCCGAGCCCCACGCATCCTTACCTGGAAATGGAATCAATCAGAGTATAGTTTTGGTCATTGATTTGATGAAGCAGACAATGTGTCTAAGGTGGTATAATCTAACAAGCTGTTCAGGTATTGAGTAATGCTTAATTTTTTTTTAGTTTTCCAGTTCATGAGGATGATTTTCTTTGCGACACAGAGGGCAGAAAGAAGTGTGTGTGATGAGTTTGTCTCTAGATCAAGCCCACTTAGATCTCCTAGAAGACAAAGTGCAGGGGCTGCTGGGATTGGACAGCTTAACTGGGTTGACAGGTGTTCACATACTCCATACGCCAAAATTGCTGCACAGGTGAACATGACCAGAATGCCAGTAGGAATCTTTCTGCTGTGTTATCTGTACAGTGAGGGCAAATATTTGAGTTTGTGAGACCCATTTGGAACATCCTTTGTCCTGTATAGTGAGTTCTATGAAGAATTTTGTATTGTATTAGTTGTAAATTTGTATTTTTTGTCATTCTGAATAAATTAGAACATATGTTATTCCAGAACGTGTAATTAGTGGCGATATTGAGATCAGCTTCCCATTTAGAGATCGGAACGCTCACTGTCTGGTCTACATTGGAAATTAAGATATAGATTTTGGATACTGTCCTTTTCCCTGATATATCAATAAATCGCTCTATTACTGGTGGTGGTTGCATGTGGATGGCAGTATTCTTACTTTTTGCATTAAGTATTGACTTTAGTTGTTGGTATTCTAAGAAATTGGCACTAGTGATTTCATAGTGAGACACTAGTTCTTCAAAAGAGGTAAACTTGTCTCTTGTGAAAACATGTTTCAGATGTGTTATCCCTTTGATATGCCAAGTTGGAAAGTGTATTGCCTTTTTGTTTTGTATGATGTCTGGATTGTTCCAGAGAGGTGTGTTTTGGCAAAGAGTAAGCGAAGACCCATTAATTTTAAGAAACTCCCACCAGGCTTGCAGAGATGCTTTTATGCTAATGTTCTGGTAACAACTATGATGTTTGATTTTGGTGCTGATAAAGGGCAGATCTGCAACTTTAATATTTCCACAAAATGTTTGTTCAATGTCTATCCAGGAGGAGTCTGCTGGCATGGGTTTTATCCATTTGTGGACATGGTTCAGTCTATTGGCAAGAAAATAGTGGTGGAAGTTAGGTAGTTCTAGGCCGCCGCAGCGTCTGGATTTTTGAAGAGTTTTTAAACTAATTTGTGGTGGCTTGGTTTTCCACAAAAACTGTGAGATGTAGGAGTCTAATGTCTTAAACCACGCCTGGGCTGGCTGAGTTGGAATCATTGAGAATATGTAATTAATTTTTGGCAGGATCATCATTTTTATGGTGGCAATTCTTCCCATAAGTGAAATGGGTAAGGACTGCCATCTTTTGAGGTTGGCTTCTATTTGTTTTAATAATGGATTGTAGTTTAGATCAATAAGCTCTGATAGCCTAGACGACAATTCAATGCCCAAGTATTTAATGTTCCCTGAATAGAGTGTGGTAGAGGAGATGTTAGTCACCTTAAGGTTAAGTGGTAGCACTATAGATTTGGTCCAGTTAATAGATTTCATCTATGAGGCTGATAGTTGTAGGAAGAGACGTCTGTGGCTCCAAGAGAAACAGTAACACATCGTCAGCATATAAACTTATTTTATGATTTACTGATTTGGTCGATATTCCAGTAATTCCTTCATGCTGTCTTATTGCTGCGGCTAGAGGTTCAATAAATATTGCAAATAGTGATGGGGACAGTGGGCAGCCCTGTCTTGTCCCTCTATGCAGATTAAACCTTGGTGAAATCTGGTTGTTTGTTCTGACTGCAGCGTTTGCTGAGTTGTATAATATTTGGATCCAGTCTATGAATGTTTCCCCAATGCCGAATTTGTGCAGAGTGGCTAAAAGAAACTTCCAGTTTACTCTATCAAAAGCTTTTTCTGCATCTAAGGAGACGATGGCTGACTCTAGTTCATGGATGGTGACATAATCAATTAAATTAATTAGTCTGTTCATATTGTTTGTTGACTGTCTACCTTTAATGAAGCCTGTTTGATCAGAGTGAATTATATATGGAGTGATTTTTTCTAATCTTCTAGCAAGTGCTTACACACTATTTTAGATCTACATTTATTAGTGAAATTGGTCTATAACTCGATGGGAGTGTAGGGTCTTTTCCTGGTTTTTGGAGCAGGCTTATGAAGGCAGAATTCATATTTGTGGGTAATGAATGTTGTTGTTTAATTTCAGCTAACATTTTGTAAAAGCTGGGTGCCAGCATGGACCAGAACTCTTTATAAAATTCAGTTGGGAATCCATCTGGTCCTGGAGCTTTTTTATTGGGCATCTCCTGCAGAGCTTCATGTAGTTCTGCCAAAGATAACAATGAGTCTAGAGTTGTAGATTGTTCTTAATTTAGCTTTGGCAGTTCTAGTTTATTCAGAAACGCCTCTATGGCTGAGGTGGGTGGATCTATTTGGGACGTATATAACTCTTGGTAAAAGTTTTTAAAGGTATCATTTATTTCATGGGGATCACGAGTAATGTTGCCTTCCTTATTAGTTCTCCCAGTGTAATTGGTCTATCTGAAACTGAGTTTTGCAATCAATTATATTATTTAATTTTAGCTTTAGATTCTTTAGGTCTTCTAGGACATCATTGGTTGGAGAGGCTGCATATTTAATCTCTAGAGATTTTATTTTTTGCTCTAATTCTAATTCAAGTAACATGTCCTTTTTTTTCTTGTGTGATGAATATGAAATAATTCTACCGCGCATAACTGCCTTCCCAGTCTCCCAAAGAACACAGGGTGAGATTTCCGGTGTATCGTTGATTTCTATAAAGGTTTTCCATTCTCTCCTGACATAACTGATGAATTCTTGATCATTGAGTAATGATGTATTAAACCTCCAATTCCTGGTTGATAGTGTGGCTGTCTTAATCAACGAAATGGACATTGGTGCATGATCACTGATTGTGATAGAGTGAATATTGGTGTCAGAGACATCTTGTAAGACTGAGTTATTTACTAAAATATAATCTATACGGGAGTGAGAGTGGTGAACTGGTGAGAAAAAGGTATATTCCCTGGATGTAGGATGAAGAGAACGCCATGTGTCACAGAGACCAAAGTCATCCATGTACTGTTTTAAGGTCTGTACTGATTGCCAGTTCCTGTTGCTCACAGCTTTGCTTAGCCTGTCCAACTCTGGGTTAAATACTAAATTAAAGTCCCCTCCTACTATAAGTTTGGAACCAGAGTGAGCAGACAGTGATGTGAAGAAGCTGTGAAAGAAAGAGGGGTCGTCAGCATTAGGGCCATACACATTAGCTATGCAATATTCAATGTTTCATATCAAGATATTAATGATTATATATCTCCCTTCTGGATCTACAATGGTATCGTTATGCGTAAAGTTAATCTTTTTATTTATCAGGATGGCGACCCCTCTTTGTTTAGAATTGTAACCGGCTAAGTAAGCATGTGGGAACTCTGCTGATGCCAGAGTGTAATTTATAATTTTGGGAATATGAGTTTCCTATAGTAAAACAATGTCTGCTTGTAGGGTTTTCAAATGGTTAAATATTTTAAATCGTTTCTCCTTCATATTGATTCCACGTACATTCCAAGTGACAATCTTCAGTGGTGTCATATCTTACCTGACTGCTGTGGATCACTAGTCTTGTGTGTATGTAGTGTGACAGACTTTAGGTGTGTGGCTAACCTTAAGTACCTGTGTATTCTGAGTTGTGTGTTATCTATGTATGTGCACGTGTTTCCCCTGTGCAGTAGATGTTTGTGTGTGGCTGCTGGAGGGCTACATAGCTGGCTGACTATGTGGAAGAAGAATAGAGAAAAGAAGGATGTAGACAGTGTGGAGTGAAAGTAGGTGAAGGAAAAAGAGTAAAGGGAAGGAAAATTAAAGTGAAAGGAAAGTGAGTGATTACGTATGGTGAGCGCTTTGCAAAGTGAGTGAGTGAGTGACATTAGAATGACAATAAACATTTACATGAAACATCTGCGAGAGAACGAGTTTGAATACTGGATGTAAAGTTATAACACATAGTTGCATTGCATCTATTATTTTTTTTAACAAACCTTATACATTAAACCATTGTTTTTACATACCACCTGCTAGTACAGCCACGGAGTTGCTTCCCGGTCCCGGTAGAGCTCTCCGTTGATGTACAGTTTGTCGACGTTGATGACAGCCCTGCAGCCTTCTGCCATGAACCTCTTACGGAACAGTCGGCGGCGGCGGTCGAGGATCTCCTTGGGGAACTGGTCGTTGACGCTGTAGTCGGTTCCCTTCAGCTGTCTGCCCCGGCTCTTAACCAGTTCCTTCTGCTTAAAGTCATGAAACTTGGCAACGATGGGTCGGGGGCGCTGGCCATCCGGTCGTCTTCCTCCAAGTCTATGCGAACGGTGGAACGCCATCTTGTCGACAACTTCCACTGGAATCTTCATCTGTTGTTTAATGAAGTTTTTAATTGTGGTTTCAGTGTTTTCCTCTGCCTGTTCTGGAATCCCCGAGAACACCAGGTTGTCCCTCATGCTGCGGGCCTGCAGATCGATGATAGATACCTTCTTTTATTTTTTTATTTTCGGCCACTAGCTGAGCCACATCCTCCGTCAGGGACTGCACCGTTCCTTTCAGGGCCTCGTTCTCGGTGGCGAGAGAAATCACCTGCTGCTGGCTAAATTCCAGGGAGCCGCGGAGGGCCATAAACTCTTTGTGGAGGAGTTCCACTAGCGCCAGACGTGCGTCGAAGCTTGATATTTTTTTCTCGATTGACTCCAGGATGTCCGTGATGTTTTTATCCGCCGAGCTAGCTCCAGGTGACTCAGGTGAGTCAGACGGACGGGAACGCTTGTTGGGAGCCGTCTCCTTTTTCCCCATTACCAGACGCTCGAAGCACTCGTCGATATACTCGAAACTTTCTTCGGTGTTATCCAGAATGGTAGGGTGGTTGATTATTTTCCGTAAAATAAGGTTTCTCGTGCTGTTCTCGCAGAGTCTCGCGTTCTCTCACAGCATCGCGTCTCTCCCTCCTCACCTTGTGTTTGTGTTGTTGTGTCGTCATGATCTCAGCTTCTACACATTATCCACATGTCAGCACAGCATTCATACACCTGTTCATGTCAGCAATGATTCACAAGCTGCTTCTGAAACCAGTAGAAAACCAGACGTGTTGGATCAAAGACTTCATCTGGTTCCTTTCATTCATCGTCTTCTCTCTAAATCTGAACTATTCTGTGTCGTCTGATGGAAAATGTTCAGACTAATGTTTGGATCAAACTCCAAACTGACCATTATTGATGAAGTGAATCATCTTTAGAACTGATCCCAGTCAGATGGATGTTCTCTCCTCTGGTCCTACATGAAACCTAGAACCTTCTGTAGCAACATGTCTGCAGCCTCATATTCATGCTCCTGTTTCCTGCTTGTGTCTCTACAAAGTGACATCATTGTCTGACAGGAAGCATCACACACAGGTTGAAGTGCGGCCTGTTGATGGAGACGAAAAAACGCCACTAAAGATTCTTCAAACATGTGGAGACATGATTTACTCTGAGTCTCTGCTGCTGAGTCACATTTAAAGAAAAAGACGTCACAAACTTCTATTCATGAGCTTCATAGACTTTATAGAATCATAACACACTGTCAATCATTCCTGCAGGTTTCTGACACATATGAGTCTCTTTTTACAGTTTCTTCAGTGAAGATGTTTGAAGTGATGAGCTGAAAAACATGAACCAGGAAAAAAACTGACCTCAGAGTCTCCAGTCGACAGTGAGGACTCTCCAGTCCAGCACACAGAACCTCCACTGAGTCCTGCAGGTTGTTGTGACTCAGATCCAGATGTGTCAGATGTGACGGGTTGGACCTCAGAGCTGAGGCCACAACTTCACAGTGAGTCTCTGTGAGTCCACAGCCAGAAAGTCTGTGATGACAGAAAATATAAAGTCTATAAATGTGAAGTGACTTCATGAATGTTGATGCTGAAGCAGCTGTAGCTCAGTTGGTCTCATCCATCACAAAGTGTGAAGCTCTGTTGGTTCCACCTGATCCTAGAGATTAGAACCAAAGTGTGTCTGGACAGAACCAGAAGAACCAACGACAGATCATAGAAACATGTTGCAGACGCTTCATTCACTGAAAGAAATCATCAACCATCAGCTGTCATCACATGTTAACTATTCAAAAGCTTTTAGCAGAAACTCACAACAATTCACAACTAACAGTTTCTCTGTTGGATTTGACTTAAAGCTCAATGAGGCAAAGAAAGACAGAAGATCCTGTTCAGTAACTTTACAGCTGCTTTGATCTGGTCCTCAACAAAGACGTTTTCTAGGAACCAGTAGTTGATGTTTTCACTCTGAACTTTTAGATTCTGTGTGAAGTGTTTCTCTTTAACACTGAGGCTTCAGCTTCATGTTGCTGTAGAATATTAATGATCACATTAACGTTGGACTTACTGAGCCTTTCTGCAGTTCCTCACGGCTGGAATCAGTCTCCATCGTCCCTCCTCTGATGTGTTGTACTCGTTCAGGTCTAACTCATCCAGAACCTCCTCTGACATCTGAAGCATGTAGGCCAGAGCTGAGCACTGGATCAAGGAGAGTCTCTCTGATCTATTCTCTGACTTCAAGAACTCTTGGATCTGCTGATGGACTGAATGGTTGTTCATCTCCATCAGACAGTGGAAGATGTTGATGCTTCTGTCTGGAGAGATTTCATCACTGTCAATCTGTTTCAAGTTGTAGATGATTCTCTGGATGGTTTCTGGACTGTTCTCTGTGTGACCCAGCAAACCTCCTAAGATTCTCTGGTTGGACTCCAGACAGAGGCCATGAAGGAAGCGAACAAACAGGTCCAGGTGGCCACTTGGACTCTGGAGGGATTTAAACATGATTCTACTCAGGACATCATGCAGAGAGGAGAGAGTTGAAGGATAAACAAACAACTGTTTTGTTTTTTTAAGGATAGATTCTGTGTGTTTACAGTCTTTCAGAAACTCCCCCAGTCTTTTCATCTTCCCGTTGGTGTAACAGAGCATCATGTGAACAGCAGCCAGAAACTCCTGAACGCTCAGATGAACAAAGCTGAACATCTTGTCCTTGGTTTTCCTCCCTTGCTCCTGTTTGAAGATCTCTGTGAACACTCCTGAACACACTGAGGCTCCTCTGACATTGATGCCGCTCTCTTTCAGATCTTCCTCATAGAAGATCATGTTTCCCTTTAGCAGCTGCTTAAAAGCCAGTTTAGCCAATGACTTGATGTAGTTGCTGCTCTGTTCTGGTCCGTACTTGTCTTTAGTCCGATCCATCTGAAACCCCAGGAACTCTGCGTACATCTCCGTCAGGGTCTTGGGAAGCTCTCCTCCCTCTCTGGTTTTCAGCAGATCCTCCAGAACCGTAGCAGTGATCCAACAGAAGACTGGGATGTGGCACATGATGTGGAGGCTTCGTGACATCTTGATGTGGGACATGATTGTGTCGCTCTGCTCCTCATCTGTGAATCTCTTCCTGAAGTACTCCTCCTTCTGTTGGTCAGTGAACCCTCTGACCTCCGTCACCACCTCAACAAAGTCTCCATGAATCTGATTGGCTGCTGCAGGTCGTGTGGTGATCCAGATGCGAGCAGAGCGTAGTAGTTCTCCTCTGATGAGGTTTGTCAGCAGCTCATCCACTGAGGTGGACTCTGTGACGTCACGTTGACACGTCTCCTTCTCACTGGTGCTACAGTCCAGTTGGAGGCGACTCTCGTCCAGTCCATCAAACACAAACAGAAGTTTGAAGCTGCTCTTGTCATAGTTGCTGTTTCCTGATGACTGTAGATGTGTAAAGATGTAATTCAGAGCCTCCAGGCTGATGGACTCAGTTTCTGGGATACATTCATGAATGAGCTCTGACAAACTAAACTTCTGTCCCTTCAGTGGATTCAGCCGACGGAGAGTGAAGGGGAAAATAAGATGCACGTCTTGATTGGACCTTTGTTGGGTCCAGTCCAACACAAACTTGTTCACAAGGACTGTTTTTCCAATCCCAGCGATTCCATTGGTCAACACTGTTCTGATGCGTCTGTATTCACCAGGGGGATGTTTGAACAGGTCACTGGGCTTCACTGGCTCCTCTGCTGATCTTTGTTTCTGCTGTGTCGTCTCAACCTGTTGGACCTCATGCTGTGTGTTGATGTGTGAATCCGGCCCAGCTGTGATGTACAGCTCTGTGTAGATGTCATCCAGACGTTGGTCGTCTTCTGACCAGCCTGGTTTCACACACACAAACTGGTCTTGGAGGTTTGATTGAAGCATCTGCTGGTAATATGTGATGGGCTGTGGCTCTGGTACTGGAACCATTGGATCTGGGTCTAACAAAACACAAAGAAGACAAAGTCTGAGGAGTCAACAAATGTTTGGTTCACTGATTCAAGTCGTTGTGTTAATGAACATAATGAAACAGCCTGAAACACTAGAACTAGTGAAGAGAAGACATTTGCTCTATCTGATTATTAAATTCTTATTAAAGTCTCTGATGTTAAATGTTGAGATAAATCCTCTTACTCTGCAGACAGTCAGCCAGCTCCTCCTGCTTCATCCTCCTCAGGAAGTTCACTGTGATCTTCAGAAACGCGTCTCTGCTGCTCCTCCTCTGCTCTTCATCCTCACCATCCAACTCCTCCTCATCCTCCCTCTGACTCTCTAAGCATTCTGGGTAATCTGGACTTAGAACCTTCTGAATCTTCTTCAGCTCCTTCTTCACAAACGTGACAATGTTTTCCTCCAGCAGCTGGAACATAAACTAAATTAATGACCTGATCCAACTAAATGGAGCCAAACATCAGATCCATGTTGGACACACTGAGAACCACTGGTCTAAAAAGTGCAGCATGGAGATGAATGAACACAACAGATGAACAGTAGTAGTTGTACATGTACAGACCATAAATATGGAGTCCAGGTGTGTTTGGTGCTGCTGGACAGACTGAGCACTGGGAACCTCTGAGCTCTGCTGGTCCACTCTGTGGAGGAACCATGAAGAACGAGTCCACACAGAGACACACACAAGGTAAAGGCCCATAAAGTGATGTTGGATGTGAGCAATGAGTCAGAGACTCCCTGTAGTGGTGAAGGTTTACTTTCAGTCAGTTGCTTCAGTCTCAGCTCTAAACAAAATATATCTCTGCCTCCCTCACTGAACAAGGCTGAAGTAGTGGAACCAGGAGTCTGCTGGGATCAGACTGGTTGTACTGGGCAGCTCCCAGTGGGAATATGTTGAACTAGAAACATTTAACTACTTCCTACATTCATTCATTGTTGGATGTCGGCTCTGGTGCCGACACTGGGGACAAACAGTCGTCTCCACTGCATCAACATCACAACTAAAGTCTCCAGTAGTAACTTCAATGTACTGCTGCAAGTGAAGAAGCTTCAAGACATTTGACCAAAACCTTCATGTAGAGACGTCAATAAACAGATTTGATCAGAGATGATCAGCTGCTTCCTTTGACGTCAGCACTTCATTAGAAGAAGAGCAGCCCCTGAGACCCTCTACAGGATCAGAGCTTTAGCTACTGCTGGATGGAGATTTGATCAATGATCAGAGTGAAGAAAGCGTCTCCTTCACAGTTTACATCAGATTGTTCAGAGTGATTCAAAGTAACAACAACTCACTGTGACTTTGATACAGGCTGGTCTTTGAAATGAATGGAAATATCCTTTGACTGGTCGCTCTTGAAGGACACACAGCTGGGTCCAGGTCCAGGTCCAGCAGATCCTTGTCTCTGATGGGACCTAATAGAAAAACACCTACGTGATGTAACACCTACATCGGAAGAACATGAACATGCTGTTAATTCATGCAGTCAGTTTATAAGATCATAGAATAAACTAACAAAGATTCATATCAGTGAGTTTGGATCAGTTCTTACTTTGTGTCTGAGGCTCCAGGTTCAGGACTGAATAATGGAGGCTCACATCTGGACCATTCACTCTTCATAGACACACATCTGGATCCTGGAGACTCTTCTCCATCCTCTTCCTCCACACAAACACTCATCTTCTGAAAAAGCGTTCAGTCAATAGTTTTACGACAAAGGAACAGTGTTGTAATAATGTTTTGGTAATGGATTATTCCAAAATGATGCAGTAAAACAGTATGGTATTTGCTGTATTAGTAGTCAATGAAGTACTAGGTAGTACTGTGAAGGAACAGTGTTCTAATAATTTGAGGAACTCATTTTGTCATATTTCACGCCATGTCTTGTTGTCACGCCATGTCTTGTTGCCACATCCTGTTTTATTTTGTTAACTTCCTGTTTACCCAGTCGTCACCCTCCGGTTCCCAGTATCCACACCTGTTACCAATCAGTAATCAGTACCAGTATATAGCCTCACCACTCACAGACCCCAGTTGCCAGATTGTCGTGTTTCTTCAGTGTTGCGAGTTTCATTAGTGTCCCGTGTTTCCCGTGTTTCGTGTTCCTGTGTTGCCTTGAGTATCCTGCCTGACCCTGGACTAACTACTGACCGTGAGTTTGTTTCATCCCTGCCTGTACTTTTGCTGTGCCTACTTGTGTACCGAACCTTGCCTGGACATTTAATCAGAGATTGCCTGCTCCTTTGCTTACTGCTTATTGAACTCTTCCGTGTATGACCTGGACCGTCTGACCGTGCCTTGGAAAATAAACCTCTTTTTGATCATAATCCTGCCTCCGTGCTGTGCATGTGGGTCCGCCGCCTGCCCGAGTCCTGACAGAACAATCTGGCCAAACTTGGACCCAGCCAGCACTTAGCCTCCGGTCAGGTCAGTGACTGTTTTTTCTTGTTTTTTTACGGCGAATATTACTCTCCCGCGGAAGTATGGAGTTCACCTGCGCCGAGCTACCCAGCGACCTACGTGATTATTTCAAGATCCTCGCGGAGGATTACCGACGGGCTAGTAACCCGGAGGACCAGCGCAGCGCCGTGGAGGTGGCGATATTGACGCTGGAGGACGATGACACCGCGTTAGATCACCCCAGTGTTCGTCGCCTCTATGAGCGACTGTGCGCGAAGTTTGATGAGTTAAGCGACGCGCTCTGCACCACGCCAGCGCCGGTCGCACCGCCGATGGTTTCGGTTTCCTCCTCCCCGCCCCGTCGGATCGTCGTGCCTGCACCAACCTGCCCAGCTCCATGGTTGTTCCCCTGGGAGGATTTCCTGCTCTCACGCGGTCTCCAGCCCAGCCGCGCGCTGTTCAGTCTCCAGCCCAGCCGCGCGCTGTTCAGTCTCCAGCCCAGCCGCGCGCTGTTCAGTCTCCAGCCCAGCCGCGCGCTGTTCAGTCTCCAGCCCAGCCGCGCGCTGTTCAGTCTCCAGCCCAGCCGCGCGCTGTTCAGTCTCCAGCCCAGCCGCGCGCTGTTCAGTCTCCAGCCCAGCCGCGCGCTGTTCAGTCTCCAGCCCAGCCGCGCGCTGTTCAGTCTCCAGCTCAGTCGTGCTTTGCCCAGTCTCCAGCTCAGTCGTGCTTTGCCCAGTCTCCAGCTCAGTCGTGCTTTGCCCAGTCTCCAGCTCAGTCGTGCTTTGCCCAGTCTCCAGCTCAGTCGTGCTTTTGCCCCAGTCTCCAGCTCAGTCGTGCTTTGCCCAGTCTCCAGCTCAGTCGTGCTTTGCCCAGTCTCCAGCTCAGTCGTGCTTTGCCCAGTCTCCAGCTCAGTCGTGCTTTGCCCAGTCTCCAGCTCAGTCGTGCTTTGCCCAGTCTCCAGCTCAGTCGTGCTTTGCCCAGTCTCCAGCTCAGTCGTGCTTTGCCCAGTCTCCAGCTCAGTCGTGCTTTGCCCAGTCTCCAGCTCAGTCGTGTTTTGCCCAGTCCCCAGCTCAGTCGTGTTTTGCCCAGTCCCCAGCTCAGCCGTGTTTTGCCCAGTCCCCAGCTCAGCCGTGTTTTGCCCAGTCCCCAGCTCAGCCGTGTTTTGCCCAGTCCCCAGCTCAGCCGTGTTTTGCCCAGTCCCCAGCTCAGCCGTGTTTTGCCCAGTCCCCAGCTCAGCCGTGGTTTTGCCCAGTCCCCAGCTCAGCCGTGTTTTGCCAGTCCCCAGCTCAGCCGTGTTTGTTATGTTTTTGTGCCCAGTCCCCAGCTCAGCCGTGTTTTGCCCAGTCCCCAGCTCAGCCGTGTTTTGCCCAGTCCCCAGCTCAGCCGTGTTTTGCCCAGTCCCCCAGCTCAAGCCGTGTTTTGCCCAGTCCCCCAGCTCAGCCGTGTTTTGCCCAGTCCCCCAGCTCAGCGTGTTTTGCCCAGTCCCCAGCTCAGCCGTGTTTTTGCCCAGTCCCCAGCTCAGCCGTGTTTTGCCCAGTCCCCAGCTCAGCCGTGTTTTGCCCAGTCCCCAGCTCAGCCGTGTTTTGCCCAGTCCCCAGCTCAGCCGTGTTTTGCCCAGTCCCCAGCTCAGCCGTGTTTTGCCCAGTCCCCAGCTCAGCCGTGTTTTGCCCAGTCCCCAGCTCAGCCGTGTGTTGCCCAGTCCCCAGCTCAGCCGTGTGTTGCCCAGTCCCCAGCTCAGCCGTGTGTTGCCCAGTCCCCAGCTCAGCCGTGTGTTGCCCAGTCCCCAGCTCAGCCGTGCTCCGCTCAGGCTCCAGTCGCCGTTCAGCCTCGCCATGCTCATGCTCTAGTGCAGCCCTGTCATCTCCAGGCCCCAGTCCAGTCGAGCCCAGTCCAGTCGAGCCCAGTTCAGGCCTCAGTCCAGTCGAGCCCAGTCCAGTCGAGCCCAGTCCAGTCGAGCCCAGTTCAGGTCTCAGTCCAGTCGAGCCCAGTCCGGGCTCTAGCCCCGCTCCAGTCGAGCCCAGTCCGGGCTCTAGCCCCGCTCCAGTCGAGCCCAGTCCAGTCGAGCCCAGTCCAGTCGAGCCCAGTCCAGCCGAGCCCAGTCCAGATCCGTGTTCAGTTGAGTCACGTTCAGGCTCCCGTTCAGTCCGGTCACGCTCAGGTCCAGTCGAGTCACGTCCCAGTCCAGTCCAGTCACGCTCAGTCCTTGTCCCAGTCAGAGGGCACCGTCCGTCTGACGACTGTTGGTCCCACCCAGTCAGGCCCGACGTCTCCTCCGTCGAGCTCGGCGGCTGTAAGCAGTCATGCCGGCTCCGGAGGGGACGCCGTCCCAGTTCCCGTCGGCCATGTTGCGGCCGTTCCCGTCGGCCATGTTACGGCCGTTCCTGTCGGCCATGTTGCGGCCGTTCCAGTCCCTGTCCCTGTTCCTGTTCCTGTCGGCCGTGTTGAGGCCGTTCCTGTCGGCCATGTTGCGGCCGTTCCAGTCCCCGTTCCTGTTCCTGTCGGCCAAGTAGAGGTCGTTCCTGTTCCTGTCGGCCAAGTAGAGGTCGTTCCTGTTCCTGTCGGCCAAGTAGAGGTCGTTCCTGTTCCTGTCGGCCAAGTAGAGGTCGTTCCTGTTCCTGTCGGCCATGTTGCGGCCGTTCCAGTCCCTGTCGGCCATGTTGCGGCCGTTCCAGTCCCTGTCGGCCATGTTGCGGCCGTTCCAGTCCCTGTCGGCCATGTTGCGGCCGTTCCAGTTCCTGTTCCCGTCCCCGTCGGCCAAGTTGAGGGCGTTCCCGTCGGCCAAGTTGAGGGCGTTCCCGCCTCTGGTCTCGTTCCCGTCGGCCCGGTAGCGGTCGTTCCAGTCCCCGTTCCTGTCGGCCCGGTAGCGCTCGTTCCAGTCCCTGTCACCCTCGGAGCCGCAGCGCCCGCCGGCCTCCAGGAGGAGGCAGCGCCAGCCGCAGTTCCTGCGCACCTCCAGGAGGAGGTCGCGCCAGCCGCAGTTCCTGCGCACCTCCAGGAGGGGGTCGCGCCAGCCGCAGTCCCGGCGGACCTCCAGGAGGGGGTCGCGCCAGCCGCAGTCCCGGCGGACCTCCAGGAGGGGGTCGCGCTCGTCATTGTTCCTGCCGACCTCCAGGAGGGGGTCGCGCTCGTCATTGTTCCTGCCGACCTCCAGGAGGGGGTCGTTCCTGTCGCAGCTCCGGCCGCACCGGCATCGGTTCCTGGCGGCCCGGCTCCGGCCGCACCGGCATCGGTTCCTGGCGGCCCGGCTCCGGCCGCACCTGCATCGGTTCCTGGCGGCCCGGCTCCGGCCGCACCGGCATCGGTTCCTGGCGGCCCGGCTCCGGCCGCACCGGCATCGGTTCCTGGCGGCCCGGCTCCGGCCGCACCTGCATCGGTTCCTGGCGGCCCGGCTCCGGCCGCACCTACACCTGTCTCTCGTCGCGGTGGTCCAAGGAGGACGCCGCTGGTTCCTGTCTCTCGTCGCGGTGGTCCAAGGAGGACGCCGCTGGTTCCTGTCCCTCGTCGCGGTGGTCCAAGGAGGACGCCGCTGGTTCCTGTCTCTCGTCGCGGTGGTCCAAGGAGGACGCCGCTGGTTCCTGCCTCGTCCTTGGCTCGGCTGTCGGACTGGTGGCCTCGCCCTCGGCGCATCCTGCTGCTTGGATGGCGCTGCCTCCTGCGGCGCCGTCCGCCTCGACTCCTCAGCCTCCTGGATCAGCGTCCGCCAGGAGGACATCGCCGTTGGGGGGGATCCCCGTGGACGCTGGCCCAGCCCAAGGGCACTGGGTGTGCCCCTCTGCCTCAGCGGCGGCTGGGCAGGATCTCGCCGCGCCTTCACCCTCCGTGAAGGAATCCCTGATCTTCGTGTCTTCCCCGTTCATGGACCTTGGTTTTGCCGTGTGGACTCGTGTTTTGGCCCTCCCCCGGTCCTCCCTCCACCCACCCTGCTCGTGTGCCTTGAGGGGTAGGGATTCGGTCCCTCCGCCTGGGACCACCCTCCGCCCGCCCTGGTTCGGGGGGGGGGCTTCCGTGGGCGCCGTGGAAGGCGCCATGGGGGGGGGTACTGTCATGTTTCACGCCATGTCTTGTTGTCACGCCATGTCTTGTTGTCACGCCACATCCTGTTTTATTTTGTTAACTTCCTGTTTACCCAGTCGTCACCCTCCGGTTCCCAGTATCCACACCTGTTACCAATCAGTAATCAGTACCAGTATATAGCCTCACCACTCACAGACCCCAGTTGCCAGATTGTCGTGTTTCTTCACTGTTGCGAGTTTCATTAGTGTCCCGTGTTTCCCGTGTTTCGTGTTCCTGTGTTGCCTTGAGTATCCTGCCTGACCCTGGACTAACTACTGACCGTGAGTTTGTTTCATCCCTGCCTGTACTTTTGCTGTGCCTACTTGTGTACCGAACCTTGCCTGGACATTTAATCAGAGATTGCCTGCTCCCTTGCTTACTGCTTATTGAACTCCTCCGTGTATGACCTGGACCGTCTGACCGTGCCTTGGAAAATAAACCTCTTTTTGATCATAATCCTGCCTCCGTGCTGTGCATGTGGGTCCGCCGCCTGCCCGAGTCCTGACACATTTCATTCAAAGGCAAGTTTAAGAATAGAGGCCAGTTGTGTTTTATACATTTCATCAGTGAATATTTCCAAACGTACACAGTAAATTCCATAATTTCTGATATTTTGCAGTTTACAGTATTTTTTGTTAGGACGTTAGGTCTAATATCATCTCCCTTGTTCACTAGGTGCTTCTCTAAGATGGAAACACTGTTACCGTAAGTATCGCACGAATCGCGCACTTCAACAAAATCGACGGTTCATTTGACCGCAGTGACAAACAACAACCAGAGCCTGAACACGAACTCCTCACATCCGGTTCTTGTCAGTGTTCGTTTTACAGCAGTGGATCGTGTCTTTTCTTCCTCTACATTAACAAACAGACTCAGTAACAATAACGTTGTTAAACACTCACCTCCTCAACGTTTCTTCCTCTTCCTTCTGGTGTTTATTTAACTTTTTCTCCGTCTGCTCTGTTCTCGCAAAATGGAGAACTCACTGGAGACGGTTCGGTTTCGGTTCGGGTTCGCTCCTGGATCACGTGATCACTGAGGCTCCGCCCCCTCTCTGTTTATATGGCATGGAAGCAGCAATGCTACAGGATGACAGAGATCCAAACTATCAGACGTTTCCAACATGTTACATTCTGTTCTTAGTAACTTAGCTGCTGCTGGGACTAATTTAATGAAACTGTAATGTTCAAGTCAACGTTTTCTTATTTACCTAAAAGATGATGTTTTATGTTCAATCAGAGCAAAGAAGAAGGATTTTCAACCAAGCGTTTGTCTGGCTGTTCCACTATTTCATGTTTACATTAGTTACAGTATCAGATAACGAGTTGAGCAGGGTATTGATACTGTAAAATAAAAGATTATACAATAAGTAAATACACGTTATGAGTTCAATGAGCTGTGAGAAAGTGTCTTCATAGATTGTGTACAGCTGCAGAAGGCAGCAGAGGTCATGGTTCCTTCTTAGAAGGTTTGAATGAGTCCATCCTTCGACTGGACCCTTTGACTGATGCTCTTCTTCTTTAGGAGACAATCAGCTGATCCAGGTTTGCCCTGTTCTTGTTCCTGAAATGCTTCAGAAACAGGAAGGACATTGTTTGTAGGAGTGCAGCTCCATCACAGAGGGAAGAAGCAGAGGAGGAGTTCAACCTGTTCACTGATGTGTTAAACTGACTGTCTGTTTGTCGTCCATGTGAAGTTCTACTACTAGTGTGTGTTTCAGAACCAGATGTACAGGGATGGATGGAAAGGTAGAATCAAGCTGCTGAACCTGCACTGTCTGTGCTGCCTTTTGATATGTTTTAATTATGTCTGCACATAAATACTTATCGTAAGTAAAATAACTGTGTTACGGTCACTTTAAGTGATTTCAGGCATTGAGGAGCTTCACATCAAGGCCATGAGTGACACAGTGAAGTTAGACAAAGACATTATTCCACATTTTCTGCAGGGTTTTAGCTCCAGTCTTCATTAGTGTGATCATGACTCTGTGAACACTTACGGTCCGTGCATTAAGTGCAATTCATTATTCATGTGTAAAATGAAAATTGAATAACGTATTTTTATGCTGTGTTTCGTTTCCGTAAATCGGTAAAACACATTTGCGATATACTGATTTACTCATTCTCTTTTTCTCCACTTTCAAAACGAAATAAGAAAAAGGGAAACCGGGGGCGGGGCCAGTCGCCGGACTTTCACAATAAAACGCCAAAGAGCATTTGAAGCGCAACATCGGCAAATATTTGTAACTCTTGAAGGATTGCGGTCGTGTTTTGACACATAATGAGACCCACATTGTTAACATTAATCAACGTAACAATTGTTTATTTAAATCATTTATTTAACCAAGTGCTGACAACTGTCGATTACGTTAGGACACATGGCATTTGTTAAAGGAATGACAGGTCAGTCAGCTCGCCACCGTCACTTACAGAATCACCTGCCAACAAAGCTAAGTTTTCTGTGCATCCTGCTTCATTAGACTGCAGCGATATCACGACCTTGTCGACACCTGATGCGGAAGAATTTAGCGCATCTGCGGTTTTACGGTGATTTTCAGTTTATGATGAGACTGAAATCGCGTCCTCCTGCTTGGCCGGTTGATGCTCTTATGCCCAGGAAGACGCTCTAATGTTGTGCCGATCTTTGCAAGTATTCTAAACAGTGATTTATTACAGTTTATTGTGGCTGTTTACACATGCTCTATCATTGGACTTCCTGTCTCAGAGCCTGCTTTACCTGCAGAATAACAGCCACTCAACCTGCCTCACTAACTGAACTCATTGTGAGCCATGACTGCCCTAATGTGCATCGCATCAACTTTGTGAGGCAGATTCTGTGGCAAAGTGTGTGTGATCAGATGATCCGTCACACAACATCAAGGTGTTACTGTATGTACAGAGCAGATGAGTGAAAGGATCTTTTTATTTTCCACCACCTACCTTAGGTATTGGTTTAGTAGTCATCATACCTGAGAGACTGGTTCTACATAAACTGCGCTGCATGGTGAGCTGCAGTTTGCCTACCAGCCTGGCATAGGAGTAGAGGACGCCATCATCTACCTCCTCCATCGTTCCCTGGCCCACTTTGAGAAGCCCAGCAGCACTGAGTGCCTTTAATAGCATACTCTTAAGGGACAAATTGGAGTCAGCTGGTGTGGACAATTACCTGACAGAGTGGATACTGAACTTGTTAGAGTGCGATGACTGTCACTATAGACGATCTCTCTGTACATACGTCACTGACTGTTCTGCATGTTGAATAAAGGGACACCCCCCCTCCTTGACCTCTCGGCGGTGAGAAGCGAAGCGAGTGGAGCGATGCAAAACTGAGACAAGAGATTGTGTCCATGTGTCTTATTAGCTAGAGGCTAATATATGTGTCAGGGATGTCTACTTCGGCTGGAGCAACAGGAGAGAGTTCCCGGGCGGCAAGAGAGACAACCGCTGCGAGAGAGCCAACAGAACTACCTCACAAACCGTGCCCAGTTTGTGAGGGTCCAGGACTGGTGTCAGCAGAACCACCTTCTAATCAATGCAGGGAAGACCAAGGAGATGGACTTGTGGATGTGGACTTCCACAGATGTCAGTCTACACCCCCTCCTCCAGTGAACATTCAGGGAATGAACATCCAGACAGTACCTGGTTATTCACTTTAACAACAAACTAGACTGGACTAACAACACAGACGCACTGTACAAGAAGGGTCAGAGCAGACTCTACATACTAAGAAGGCTGAGGTCGTTTGAAGTAAAGGGGACACTCCTGAGGACTTTCTATGACTCTGTGGTGTCATCAGCCATCCTGTACAGTGTGGTCTGCTGGAGCAGCAGCATCACAGAGAGGGAGAGGAAGAAGGTGCATAAGGTCATTAAGAAGTCCAGCTCTGTCCTGGGCTGCACTCTGGAGTCAGTGAGAGACGTGGGAGACAGAAGGGTTCTGGCAAAATTCACATCCATGCTGGACCACAAGTCCCACCCACTGCAGGACACACTGTCTGCCCTGGAGAGCAGATTCAGACATGACATGACAGACTGATCCGCCCTCACTGTGGGAACGAGAGATTCCGCAGGTCTTTCCTTCCTGCTTCTGTCAGACTTTATAATGAACACTTATAACATGGTGCACATTTCTACCACACTGCCACACACACGCTACATCTCCAGAGCAATTGCACCAGTCACTTTAATATCTCACTCACTTTGTTTGGTGCAGTCACCTTACCTCATTGTTATATGTACATGATGTTGATAATCTGTGGAGTTCTAAGTTCTAATTTCTTATAATTATTATTGTGTTATTTCTTCTGTATATATGTCTATATGTCTCTGTGCTGTTGCAACTTGGTAATTTCCCCATCGCGGGACAATAAAGGTATTCTATCTATCTATCTACCTTGCATTGAATATCTTATGTGCATGTTCCTATGATAGTATGTCATGTCTTAGTCTTTTTTAGGTTTTATTTTGAAGCGCTTCTTGTCTCACCCACGTCTCAGCTGTTTCCATGTCGTTCCCAGTTAATCACGCACACCTGACAGTTATCTCGAAATCAAGCCTTGCCTGTACTTTTGCCGTGGAAAGACTGGTAACGTACCCGACCGTTTGACCAAGATTAGAGCCTGCTCCTTTGGTGCTCACGTCTGAGTGCACCTGTGTATTACTCTGCTTGCCTTGCCTTAAGTTACGTAATAAAGACTGTCACCTCTTAAACCACCAACCTGTCCACGCTGTGCATGTGGGTCTGATATCTGCAAAAGCCTGACAAGTAAAGCAGCAGTCCTTTTTTTTCACAAAACATTTGTAGTCAGAACTGCCCATATGTTTTTTAACCAATGTTTATTTACCAAGTTTAAATCTGCCAACTCACAAAATCTTCAACATCTTCATGGCTGAGCTTTATAGAACATGTAAAATGTAATATTATCTATCAGCATAGAAACATAAAACAATGGCCTAATTATTTGAAAACAAGTTGCTAAGAGCTACAGACTGTTTTCCCTCGGATCAGGATGACCGATGAATCAGAAACAACAGTGCATCCTGGAACACTGTGGGTTCACCTCTAGCTTGGTTAAATAAATGATTTAAATAAATGATTCTTACGTTGATTAATGTTAACAATGTGGGTCTCATTGTGTGTCAAAACACGACCGCAATCCTTCAAGAGTTACAAATATGTGCCGATGTTGCGCTCAAAATGCTCTTGGGCGTTTTATTGTGAAAGTCCGGCGACTGGCCCCGCCCCCGGTTTCCCTTTTTCTTATTTCGCTTTGAAAGTGGAGAAAAGGAGAATGAGTAAATCAGTGTATCGCAAATGTGTTTTACCGATTACGGAAGCGAAACACAGCATAAAAAGACGTTATTCAATTTTCATTTTACACATGAATAATGAATTGCACTTACCATTAAAGCTCCTTCAGTCAATGAGTGAGACTATGTCAGTAAGAAGTCATTTCCCAGTATCAATGTGCAGGTAACTATTATTTTTTCTGTCCAGAATCTTTTGGTTTAAAAACCATTAAACTCATTACTGTTTCCACTAACTAGGTAGAATGTGATGCAAACCATCTCATCACTAATGTTGAAGGCAAAAGACCAGGGTCAGTGCATGATTCCAGAATCTTCAGGGAGTCATCACTATGTCACACGTTTCAACAGGGTATGTTGTAATTCACGCAAGTTCATGTTTTTACTGTATTGTTTCAAAATTTAAATTGTAACATTAATGTTCAGATAAATTCCTAACCTTATGTGATGGCGGCAGGTTTAGTTCCGGTTGGGGTTTTGTTTTGATAGGGTCAGTTCCGGTTGGGGCCGAGTTTTGATTGTTGGGATTGTTTTCACCTGTTATGAGTGAGTATTTATTCCCTCAGTTTTGCCCCCAGTCCCTCGTCGGATCGTCGTCATTACCACAGGATCGCCGACCAGTCTGTTCGTGAAAGTTATAAGACATCGACGAGTCTTCCGTGAGTTTTGTTTCGACCTGATTCGCTATGTGACCTGTGATCACGGTTGTCAGTGTGTTTTGTCACGGAGCCTTTTTGGATTGTTGTTGGTGGGATTTATTAGTTTGATTATCTGTGATCTGGATGCCGAATGCCCAGGACCGTATAAAGAAGATCGCACAGGCGAACGTTTAATTGGGAAGTCATCATTTACTTCATCTGCCTGCAGTCCGTCTAGTGATTAATAACGTTTCCCTCTTTCCTCCTTAGCGGAGACGCGGAGGTGTGGACGTACTCGCGCAGCTCTTTTGGTTTTGTAAACCGTGAAATAAATTTTGTTTTAAAAGAAACGAGTCGATTCTGCTGACTACTCTTGGAGCCATCATTCGAGCGTGACCCGCTCGCTAAGTAAATTGTGACACCTTAAGGCGATGCTTCAGTAGTTCAATTTCGAGTGTAGCCTTTTTCAAATGGCCAGTCTCTTCTATATTTTCACATGTCCCAGACTGTGTGCATTCTGGAGGGTCCAATAAAACCATCTGTCCATCAGTGACTGCAAGACCATGCAACACATAAGATCACTGTGAAACAAAGTCACAGTACTACAACATTGTAGAAGCCAATGCAGCATATGCATTTGTAGCAATCCACGTCTGGACTGAGGTAACCTGACCTACATGTGAACTTAACTCCCTCCTTTGAAGAACCCCTACGTCCTTTTCAGTCCCCAGAGATAAGGGACCCTGAATCTTTCTCCACAACAGGAGACTGGCTTCTATCACCACAGGCACCAATTGACGCCAACGTCTCAAAGGTCCATATCAAAGAACCATGAGTCCACTTTGTTGATCTACCTGTAAATCACACAGGATTCCACCTCTGCTTATCATGCCAAAAGGAGAGGCTGTCACATTTATCACCGAGAAGCTGTCTCTCCCAGAACTGGGACCACCAGCCATAAAATGTGGAATGTGCTCATCAAAGAGAACGAGAGACTTCATTTGGAAACAGGTTCTGGTTCAGATGCACCAGAACTTTCAACTTCCATGAAACTGATGTCATCGTATTCTGTGGACAAAATGTTTTAGTTTGATATTAGATTGGTTTCTGTGTGATGTTCAATGCCTGATCTATAGATTTGCCAGGAAATTCCTAAAGTTACAAAGGGACTTCAACTCATCACCATGCTCTCCTTTGTGTGTAGACACAAAGTTGAAATAGAGAGACTCACCTCCTTTACTTCTTTTAATCTGTGCAACATACACACGGACTATTTCCACCAGCTACAATTCGGTATCCTCATTATTGTATCACATTTTTAAGTGTTACAATTGTTTAATTAGTAATGTCCAGATTAAGTCATTTATAATTTGATTTTGCTTGCATTTATTATTCGTGTATGTTTTAGTGTTTACTGGGTGTTACATAAGACAAGACCAGGCATCATGAATAACATTTAATTTGTTACAGCATTGTAAGGGACCACATATAAGACCTTAATATTCTATGCATTTAATATTGCTGTTTAACCATCCTGACTTCTCTGCTTATTTGAGTGTCAAAGTGATCATTACATGTTTATTGTGTTATGGTGTGATGGAACTTTTATCTTGATGAAAAGAGAAGAGCTTAGTTATCCAGATTTAGGAGCGATCCAAATCAAATAGTTTGATTCCTGATCTAAAGAGGTGGAACTCTTCACCACTGGTTGAAGTCATTTCTCCGCCCTGCAGTGACCACTGCCCCAGAGGTATTTAAACCAGTGACACCCAAGGCAAAACGGATTTCCCTCTATCTTCAAACTTCTTTCACTTTTTCTTTTTGCGTCGCATTACTTTTCTTTAATTTTCCTTTGTTAATTTTGTAAACCTAAGTTAAACTTAGAAACACGAACGAACAACGATTTTTGTAACGTTAGAAAGTCATCAAGAAACTCTGCGAAACTGAAATTATTACAACCAGTCCTTAATTGACTCGCTATTTGTGATCGAACCAATTAAATTAGATTCCAGCCCATTTCCCTTTTGGGCTAGTTTAAACAGCGCTGACGCTTGGAAACACCTTGGAAAGTCCAGCCTGGCTGACTGTTACTTCGCTGAACCTGAGCCGTCATCATCAACGGGCGACGATTCCTGGCCCAGAGGCCGTGGCACCTGGACCAGAGAGGGCACGCCTGCTCAACCAATCGGTAACGGGAGACGCTGCACAGCGGCTACAGCTCCAAACTAAGGCAAGACGAACATCTCTAATCCTCTGAGAAGTCTGGTGTTTCTCAAAGCGCTAAAATTGAACATTACAAATTGATTAATTATCCTTAGATTTGAATTAGTTAGAGACAAATACTCTTTTCTCTTGATCAAAGCCATCACACACTCAGGTCTTGACCATTCTTTGGGTTTCACTCATTGATTCATTCACTGTTCATCATTTCATTCTGATCGTTCTCTCATTTTCTATTCTGTTTATTTGAGTATTTCCATATTATGTTATTCATATATCCAGTAGTGTTAGATTAATAAAACGTTAAAAGGAATCTGGTTTTGTGTGCATTGTTCTTCAGATTTAAACAGAGGTCACTGAACCGCGACAAGAATTCACGGCATAAGAGACTGATTTGGTTTTATCACAAGAAAGTGGTTATTGTTGTTCATGAGTGGTAACTCATTGAATTGATATCTGGCTTTGACTAGATTAATACAAGCGTGGTTTCAGCTTTAAAACAAACCTGGTGCCCCAACTTCGAGGTATATTAATGTTTTGCATTAATATCAAACTATTAATAATTTGAATCCGCTACACATTTAAATAAAATAAGCCTGCATCATACTGTTAGGGGGATTCAAATATCCTAGTGACAGAGACAGTGGTTCATTTGAAGTCCTAAGAAATAATGAAAATTAGTACTACGGTGGTAAACTTACATTTCACTAAGTTACTCCTGTCGTGGGAGGTGGTGTGTGATGAAGTGCCCCAGGAATGCCCTCAACCACTGGTCACCCTTTATTCAGGGACAGAACCAGCTCCTCAGATGGGGTGAGGGGAGGTGGTGGTTATTTTTTGCCAACTCTCTTTCCTTCGCCGATGCAGCTGTGTTGCTTTTTTTTAATAATAATCGGCTTAAATTCCTCATACGGCAGCATTAAAACCTCCAACTCCGCCTCTGTGAAATATGCTGCCCTTTTATTTTCGCTTCGGTTTCCATGATGACTCGTGACTTCCGTGATCCATTGACAGCGTCTTTATATATACACCGTGCACGTGCGTTACCTCTTTGTTACCGACAGGAGGTAGATTAACCTGACTCTTCTCAGGTGTTTTGGAACCGACATCCTCATGGTGAGCAGGTTCTGGGTTAATCAGAGAGTTCAGGGTTCAGCAGAAGGTTAATCAACCCTGCTTTCTGGAACACACCCCAGGAGCTCACGTGCCACAGTTGGGCCGTTTCCTCTATTAGACAGTTACAGGCTGATTTCCACACAAACCACTAGATGGCGGTGTTTGACCACAGACAAATAATGAGACATAACAATTAGTGAATGCAACACAATGTTGGGGCAGAACAAATCATTATAAGGAAACACATGTAATTCTCCATTACACCTGCAAAAGAAATGTTAAGAAAAATATTAGTGATTGAATTAAAAACATTTGTCTGCGTGAGCAAATTATGCTCATACTTAGAAACACACATGACCAAGAATTCACACACAAGGTGCTGCGAACGTCTTGTACTACATCACACACTCACCAGGGATTCATACAGGATCTGTAGTAACATTAACACAGCTGATGTTTCTGTTTCACAATGAGTCAAAGTTCAACAAACATTTGTTTGTGACGAACTCAGAGAAACAGACGTTGGTGGGAAAGCACAAAAGAGGAGGATGAGGAAGTTTAGAGCTGGAGACGAGACATGAGGAGAGAAAACAGGCCTTCAAGTTTTGGTTCCAGTTCAAACTGGAACCAAAGGAGGATTCAGGACACAGAGAAATAGATGGAATGAGAAAGAGAGTTTGTGTCCATCAGAGGAGAAGCAACGTGAGGGAGCCTCCCAGGAAAGAATCCCTCCAGCAGATAAATCAACATGGAAAAGCAGCAACAGCTTCAGCTGATGGATGAATGTGACCAGGATCTTCAGCCTGAGAGAGAAGTAGGAACAGCTGAGCCCAGCTGGGAGTCACTCATGTCACACTGATGGACACTTAGACCAAAGCAGGATGAAGAGAAAGAGCAGCTGGAAACTGGGTCAGAACACGCTTCTGACATGATTCAACTGTGTCAGAGGAAAGTGAATCAGAAACACTCTGAACCAGACGTGGTGAGATTTTATTACATTATTATTTCAGTACATACAGAATGTGGAGGTTCATCATGTGACTCTGAATCTATTATGACTCATGTTACATCATGGTGATTGTTATAATATAATCACAGTTCAAAGTAATAGACATTTCTATATTGTGATTATAACGTGATTATTTATTGTTAAAGGTAAATAAAGAACTTTAATGTGAGGCTGATCCGCTCTCTTCTACTAGAGGGAAAGAAAATGATCAGAAACATTCAATCAACAGTTTTCATTCAACCATCATCAGTGAACATCTGGAAGCTTCTCGCTCATTCAGCTCAGTGATTCTTCTCTGATGTTGCAGTTTGTCATTTGTTGAACTGAAACATCCTGTCAGAACGTCAAGCGGCGGACCCACATGCACGGCACGGACAGGCTGAGATGAGTAGCAATAGGAATTTATTCCAACTCAGTGTCGATGTCAGGCAGGGTCATACACGGACAGTTCATACAGCGCATACAGGAGGAGGCAGAACCGGTGTCAGGGACAGGCAAGGGTCGTACACGAGAGACTGATTTACAATACCAGGTAGTCAGGCGTAGAATCGTGGTCAGGCAGGCAGACAGGGTCGGTAACAGGCAAGAGCAGAAGACCAGGGCAGACAAGGACTAGGCAGGCTCGGATTCAGAGGGTAAAAACAAGATACACGGTGCACGACGGGTCCAGCTGAAAGTGGCGATAACACGCAACACGAGCAAACAATCTGGCGGTTTGCTAGAGTGAGAGGTGGTGCTTAAATATACTGAACTGATTACTGATGACGTGCAGGTGTGGATAATGACCGGTAATGGCAGGGAACAGCTGTGGAGTGATTATGGCAGGAAGTCCTTCAAAATAAAACCAGAGATCCGAACCAACGCACGACAGACAGGAAGAACTTCAAAATAAAACCAGGGAACCAGACACTACCGAATGTAAGGAACTTAAAAAAAGGAACAGGACCAGAGACTGTGACACATCCGGATATTCACTGGAAAACAACTTCACAACAAGTCATGAACATTTGATCCTGGAATAATCAGAGCTTCCATCTTTAAAGGGCGGAGGAGGAAGAAGTTCACAAGGAATCATTTAGAACTGGTTCAGAAAGAAACTGGTTTATTAACATGAATCTGAAAACGAGACAGAGATGAACAAACTGAACTATGTTCAACTGTGACAACGTTTCTCTGACAGGATCAAACTTTCACTACGACACATCACACAGAGACACTGAGGAACCAGGAGAACAGAACATGAACCCAAACCCAGGATAAAGAGGTTCAGTGAATGTGGTGTTGAAGGTGTGAAGGTGGATCAGTTTGTCAGAGGAGACTCTGTAGAAGGACAGAGAACCAGCAGGACAGTCCACATACACTGATACTCTGTGAGACACAGAGGAGGAGATGAGTGTTACCATGTTATTGTGTTTGACACAGTAACCATCATCAGAGCAGAACAGACTCCAGGACTGATCATTGAATCCAAACCAACAGTCTTTACTGTTTCCTTCCCTCCTTATTCCTCTGTAACTCACTGATACATAAACTCTTCCTCTCCACTCAACCTCCCAGTAACAGCGACCAGTCAGACCATTACTACACAGCAGCTGAGGACCAAAGTAAAATCTGTCTGGATGATCAGGATATGACTGATCCTCCTCCACACGTGTCACCTTCCTGTTGTTGTCAGACAGCTGTAGGTTCTCATTCACTGTGTTTGTGTCAATGATGAGTTGACAGAAATCTGATGGAGAGAACAAGACACAATCCAGCTGCAGTTATTGATCTATCATCAGTTTGATGATGACTCATGACAGTTTGAAGATGGTTGAATGTTGCTGATCTCAGTACAAACACACTTACACTTGCTCAGAGCTGGTCTCAAGTATTGGACTCCACCAGGCTCCACCCTGAAAGGAGGAGGGGGTCAGAGACATGCAGACATGGACATTACATGGCTCTCACACACATTGTTGTAGGATTGTGTTCAGATGGAGGCTTGTATGTAGGGATGGACATTCAGCAACAACTAAGGACTTGGGTCCTTATCTTGGAATCTACGGAGCAGGAGGTGACGTGGAGAAAAGCTTTGACTTCAATTTTGGTGTCAGACACCTGCTTTCAGTCTCACTTTGTCACCACCAAACTAATGTGACACCACAGGAAGCAAGGTCTGAATGTGTTTATTATCACACACTCCAAGGTTGGGTTCTAAGTTCATAAAGCTCCACATCCCTACTTGCTCCTCCATCAGACACTGTGTGTAGTTGTGTCCATACCTGAGAGTGTCCAGTCTCCAGTGTGAATCCTTGACTCCAGCAGACAGCAGCTCCACTCCTGAGTCTCCTGGATGATTGTAGCTCAGGTCCAGCTCTCTCAGATGGGAGGGGTTGGAGCTCAGAGCTGAGGCCAGAGAGACACAAGCTTCCTCTGAGAGCAGACAGCCTGACAGCCTGAACACACACAATGTTAAAGCACACTTACATACTACAGTTTGGATTAGAGGCACATTTGATCATCTACAGTGGAGAGAAACACTAAGAACTGTTTAATAGGTTCCTGCTTAAAATGTGATCTGACACTGACAAACCTGGTGAAGAACCAACAAAACAAAGATGCAGAAGTTTAAACCATTTCATGTCTCATTTAATATATGTGATTAAAGAGTGACTAAAGAGTAAAACTCTTCTGAAAGATGAAGATGTGGGTTAAGATGAAAATGAAACTATTCAGTGTCTCATGGTTTCGTCATGACTTTCTCTCAGATTTTTCAACAACTTTTCTTCTTTACTGTGATTCATTGGTTTGTTCCATGTCATCTTGGTGAAGACAGAACCAACAATATGATCCTGACTGAAATCTTCCTGTCTAAACTGATAAACACCAGTGAACTTCAGGCTTCGTCACCAGCAGAGGACAGACGCGCTGACTCCACACATGCTTTAGTGTGGACCAAAGTGTCTCCATAGGATCCAAGCTGTCAGTGACCTTTGACCTTCTTCACTCCTCTGGAACAGCTGTGCTTCCTGCTGCAGGTGGTTCTGTGATGCTGCTAGGATTCATTTCCTCTTCTCTGCTCCTCCTCCAATCAAACATCATCCACTGTCTGTGGTGTTTGATGATCATTAATGAGCTTCACTCAACTATTTAGTTCTGTGTGTCCTGTTCTGAAACTGCTGCTGATTCTCTCCTTCTTCTATTTGCTCCAAGCAGATTTTCTGTAGCTGCTTACGATTATAAGATTCTTCATTTAGTCTCAGTCAGTCTCAATTACTTCCTTCCTTTCAGTCATTGAACAGTTGAATGTAATTAGTCCTGAAGGTGATTTGACCTCATAATAAACCTGCTACAGTTCACATAAGTTCACACAGAACTAAAACATGGAGTCTGACCTCAGAGTCTCCAGTCGACAGTGACGACTCTCCAGAAAACCACACAGATGCTTCACTCCTGAATCCTGCAGGTTGTTGTTACTCAGGTCCAGTTGTTTTAGATGTGACAGGTTGGATTTCAGAGCTGAGACCAGAGAATCACAGCTGATCTCTGACAAACTGCAGAGACTCAATCTGAATAAAAAAAAACACGTGGATCAAAGCAATAATAATGAGGCAGATTTGTCCTGACACTGATGTTTAGTCTAAAATGAGCAGAGTGACTTTGTGCTTGTGTTGTTGTGTCGTCATGATCTCAGCTTCTACACATCATCCACATGTCAGCACAACATTCATACACCTGTTGATGTCAGCACTGATTCACAAGCTGCTGCTGGAACCAGTAGAAAACCAGACGTGTTGGAACAAAGACTTCATCTGGTTCCTTTCATTTATCGTCTTCTCTCTAAATCTGAACTATTCTGTATCGTCTGATGGGAAAATGTTCAGACTAATGTTTGGATCAAACTCCAAACTGACCATTACTGATGAAGTAACTCATCTTTAGAACTGATCCCAGTCAGATGGATGTTCTCTCCTCTGGTTCTACATTGAACCTAGAACCTTCTGTAGCAACATGTCTGCAGCCTCATATTCATGCTCCTGTTTCTGTTACAAACACCAAGACCAGACAGGACAGAACCCAAAAGCAGTAACAGGCGAGGATGGCAGAATACAAAACGATATATTTATTATACTACACAAAACCAAGGGTCACTACAGAGTAGGCAAAAGGTACATAAACTAAACTGAGGCGCACTGCGAAGCAGGGCCAAACAAACTAGGCAGAGGAATAATACAAAACAGAAGTCACTACCAAACAAAACTAGGACACAATAGGGCGCTGCACTGAGTAGCCAAATTAGAAGTAACAGGGCTGTTCACGATCCAAACTAAACACAAAACCAACCGTCATTCAGGAAGCCAGATGCAAACTGAGAGTCCACCATAACACACTGACAACTGGAGGAGTCTCCATCCTCCACTTAAATAGTCCCCAGGTTAATGATGTTCCCGGAAGGAAACAGTTACTCAGTGCCGCCCTCCGAGGTTGGGAGGAGACTCACAACAGAGCCCCTCCCCCAACGGTCGTCCCCCGGCGACCTAGGAGGGTTCCGCAGGATGGTTCCGATGAAAGTCCCTGATGAGACCCTTGTCCAAGATGAACCTCTGCGCCACCCACTGCCGGTGTTCGGGGCCATAGCCCTCCCACTCCACCAGGTACTGGAGCCCCCTGCCTCGCCGTCTGGAGTGCAACAGCTCCCGCACCGTATAAGCCAGACCCCCGTCGATCACCCGGGCGGGCGGAGGGCGGTCGGAGGTGGGCGCTAGATCACAGTCTACCACCGGCTTCAAACAGGATACATGGAAGACAGGATGAACGCGCAGGGAGGGAGGGAGGGCCAGTCTCATCGCCGCGGGGTTGACCACCCTGGTCACCTCAAATGGTCCAATGAACCTGGGTGCCAATTTCCGCTTAGCCCCCTTCAGGTGCAGGTTCGAGGTGGAAAGCCAGACCTTGTCCCCTACTCGATACTCCGGAGCCGGGGACCGACGGCGGTTAGCCCATATGGCCGCTCTCGTCTGGCCCCGGAGAAGGAAGTCGCGGGTCCTGGTCCAAACCGCCTTGCACCGCCGGATGAAGGCTCCCACCGACCCGTCCAGCCCCTGGACCTGCTGAGAAGGAAACAACGGGGGCTGATAGCCATAGCCAGCCTCAAAAGGGGAACATCCCAGCACCTGGGAAGGAAGAGTATTGTGAGCGTATTCGACCCAAGGAAGCTGCCGGACCCAAGACGCCGGCCTGGTGGACGACATACACCGCAGCATAGTCTCCACGTCCTGATTCTTGCGCTCCGTCTGTCCGTTGGTTTGAGGATGGAAACCAGACGACAAGCTGGCGGAGACACCCAGCGCTGCACAAAAATCCCGCCAAACAGCAGCGACAAACTGCGGACCGCGATCAGACAGAATGTCCTCTGGAATGCCATGTACACGGAACACATGGACAATTAGTAGCTCCGCCGTCTCCTTGGCCGTGGGCAACTTGGTCAGAGGAACGAGGTGGATGAGCTTGGAGAAGCGATCCACAATGGTAAGTATGACGGTCTTACCCTCAGACGGTGGCAAACCTGACACAAAGTCAATCGAGATGTGTGACCACGGCCGGTATGGCACTGGCAGTGGACGCAACAACCCTGCGGGTGCGCGATGTGGCGTCTTGTTCCTCGCGCACACGCCGCACGCTGCCACATAACGTCGAACGTCCAGTCTCATTGAAGGCCACCAGTAACGCTGCAAGACCAGCGCCAGCGTCCGGGACCCCCCCGGATGACATGCCAGCCGCGAATCATGGCCCCAGCGTAGAACCTGGGTGCGCAGAGGAGGCGGGACAAACAAGCAACGAGGAGGACAGCCAGTAGGAATGGGCACAGAGTGTTTGTAGGACCTCACCCTCGTCTCAAGGTCCCAGGTAACCGCGGCCACTGTCAGCGGGCGCAGGATACGGTCCTCCTCTGCTCTCGGCTCCTCCTCTGTGACCTCCTCAAACGTCCGAGACAGAGCATCTGGCTTCCCGTTTTGGGAGCCGGGCCTATACGATAGGGTGAAATTGAACCGAGCAAAAAACAAAGCCCACCTGGACTGTCTCGCGTTAAGCCGCCTGGCCGTCTTGATATATTCCAGGTTCCTGTGGTCCGTCCAAACCATAAAAGGTTGTTCTGCCCCCTCCAACCAATGTCTCCACTCCTCCAACGCCAGCTTAACTGCTAGCAGCTCCCGGTTGCCTACGTCATAGTTCCTCTCTGCGCAGTTCAGTTTGCGTGAGAAGAATGCACATGGATGCACCTTACCATCCTGTTCGCTGCGTTGTGACAGTACGGCCCCCACTCCGGTGCTGGAGGCATCCGTCTCCACTATGAATTGCCTCTGAGGATCAAGGAGACAGAGGATGGGCGCAGACGTAAATCGGGACTTCAGTAGCTCAAAGGCTCCCTTCGCGGTCGCCGACCAAACGAATGGAGCCTTCGATGAGGTGAGGGCATGAAGAAGAGCCGCCACCTTGCTGAAGTTCCTTATGAAACGCCTGTAAAAATTGGCAAACCCCAGAAACCGCTGCAGCTGCTTACGATCCCTCGGCTCCGGCCAATCTGTCACAGCCGCCACTTTTCCTGGATCCATCGCCAGCTTCCCTGGTTCCAAGCAAAACCCTAAGAACGAAGTCTTAGCTGTGTGAAATTCAAATTTCTCAGCCTTCACAAATAGCTGGTTTTCCAAGAGTCTCATCAAAACTGCTCTCACGTGCACCTCATGTTGTCGCGGGTCTTTGGAAAAAATGAGAATATCATCTAAATAGACAAAGACAAACCTGTTGACCATGTCCCGCAGGACATCATTTACAAGGGCCTGAAAAACCGCAGGTGCGTTTGTCAAACCAAAAGGCATGACCAAATACTCGTAATGCCCCGTGGGAGTATTAAATGCCGTCTTCCACTCATCCCCCTCCCTTATTCGGACAAGATGATAGGCGTTACGCAAGTCCAACTTAGTAAAAATAGTAGCACCCTCTAAAAGTTCAAACGCGGATGCAATGAGGGGAAGTGGATAGCGGTTACGTACAGTAATCTTATTAAGGCCCCTATAGTCTATGCAGGGACGGAGACCGCCATCCTTCTTCCCTACAAAAAAGAACCCCGCTCCCGCGGGTGATGACGACGGACGGATGAGCCCCGTGCGAAGCGCCTCCGCGATGTACTGGTCCATAGCCTCCCGCTCCGGTTTAGTCAGTGAGAAGATTCTTCCCCTCGGCGGCGTGGAACCCGGTAGGAGGTCAATCGCACAGTCATATGGACGATGAGGCGGAAGCGAAGTAGCGCGAGCCTTATCAAAGACGGCCCCCACGTCATGGTAACATGCAGGAACCCGGGTTAAGTCGATCTCTGCATTAGTTTCAACCTCAGGCTCCTTAATGATCCGCCCCGCCGCCCGCAAACAATTAGCCAAACAGAAAGAACTCCACCCCACAATTCTCCCCGCTGCCCAGTCAATGTGTGGGTTGTGTGTCCGTAACCACGGCATGCCCAGCAGAAAAGGTACCTCCTTACAATCATAAACATGGAGAGAAAGTTCCTCCCTGTGATTTCCCGACACAGTCAAGCTCACCGGCGCCGTGCGATGGGTGATGCGGTGAATGACCTGTTTGTCCAGCGCTTGGACCACCACGGGGTCCTGTACTGGAATCAGCCTGAGCCCCAGCTCCTGAGCAAATTGCCTGTCTATGAAGCTTACCTCAGCTCCGGAATCCACAAACACAGGAAGCTCTCGCGCCGACAGAGGTCCTGACAGAGTGGCTGGAAACAATGGTTTGGAGAGGGAGATTAAATTCACGGTGAAGCTCGTCAGCGCCTCTCCACCGACTGACGAGCGTTGCCGTTTAACGCGCACTGGTTAGCGCGATGACCCGGACCCCCACAGTACAAACACAGTCCGGAGTTGAAACGACGCTGTCTCTCCTCCGTCGATAAGTGACCTCGTCCGATCTCCATTGGCTCCTCCCTTTCTGTCATGAGAGCGCCCTGGAGAGAAGCCCCCGGCACCTGGCGGGTGGGCGGGGACGGATGACGTGGACGTGACGTAGGGAATTCCCCCGCGTCAGCTGCAGCTTGGGCCCCTGCGCTCGTCGCTCGTCTTCCTGGAATGAACGGCTGAACCTGCCCGGTTCCGCTGTGGTGTGAAAACCCGGCTGCCGATGGAAGTCGGCTGACGCTGCGACGGAGCGCTCCCCGCTCCGCCTCGCGTTGAGCGAAACGCTGGCCGATCGCTACCGCCAGCGCCACAAGATCTCTCAGTCTATCCGGAAGTACGTGCCCCGCCAACTCATCTTTGATCTCCTCCGCGAGACCGTCATAAAAACGATCGCACAAGGTCTCTTGTCTCCAATCCAACCCGGCCGCCAGCGTGCGGAACTGTACCACGTGATCCGTTAATGAGGAACATCCTTGAAACAGGTGGAACAGTTTGGCTGCCGCCACTCGGCGATGCGCGACGGGGTTAAACAGGGAAGTGAGTTCCTCTGCGAATCCCTCGAAAGTGGCGACACAGGCTGAGTTGTTCTCGTATTCCGCCGCACCCCACTCTAGCGCTTTTCCTCCTAGCAGCGAGATGCAGTACGCCACCTTCTCCCCTTCGGATCGGAACAGCCCCGCTTCTACTCTAAATTTTAGCCGCAACGCGGTAATGAAACTCTGGCAACGAGAGGCATCCCCGTAAAACTTGTCGGGAGGGGCTAATCTAACCTGGGAAGACGGGATCGTCTCTAAAGACGCTGGTTCACTGCCGATCTCCCGCAGAGTACGCAAGGCCTCAGCTCGGGCTGTAGTGCGTGGGCTGTCTAGTAACAAACGAGCACTGCTCAGGCTCGGAACCTGCCAGGCCTCCTCTCCTGCTGCTGGGTCCATGTTTGGTCAGTGTGTACTGTTACAAACACCAAGACCAGACAGGACAGTACCCAAAAGCAGTAACAGGCGAGGATGGCAGAATACAAAACGATATATTTATTATACTACACAAAACCAAGGTTCACTACAGAGTAGGCAAAAGGTACATAAACTAAACTGAGGCGCACTGCGAAGCAGGGCCAAACAAACTAGGCAGAGGAATAATACAAAACAGAAGTCACTACCAAACAAAACTAGGACACAATAGGGCGCTGCACTGAGTAGCCAAATTAGAAGTAAGAGGGCTGTTCACGATCCAAACTAAACACAAAACCAACCGTCATTCAGGAAGCCAGATGCAAACTGAGAGTCCACCATAACACACTGACAACTGGAGGAGTCTCCATCCTCCACTTAAATAGTCCCCAGGTTAATGATGTTCCCGGAAGGAAACAGTTACTCAGTGCCGCCCTCCGAGGTTGGGAGGAGACTCACAACAGTTTCCTGCTTGTGTCTCTGCAAAGTGACATCATTGTACGAAAGGACGCATCACACACAGGTTGAAGTGTCACCTGTTGATGGAGACGAATCAGATGCCCTTAAAGATCCTTTAAACGTGGAGACACGATTTACTCTGAGTCTCTGCTGCTGTGTCACATTAAAAGAAAAAGACATCACAAACTTCTGTTCATGAGCTTCATAGACTTTATAGTCACAACAAACTGTCAATCATTCCTGCAGGTTTCTGGCACATATGAGTCTCTTTATCAGTTTCAAGTGGAGACGTTTGAAGTGACGAGCTGAAAAACATGAACCAGGAAAAAAACTGACCTCAGAGTCTCCAGTCGACAGTGATGACTCTTCAGTCCAGCACACAGAACCTTCACTGAGTCCTGCAGGTTGTTGTGACTCAGATCCAGATGTGTCAGATGTGACGGGTTGGACTTCAGAGCAGAGGCCACAACTTTACAGTGAGTCTCTGTGAGTCCACAGCCAGAAAGTCTGTGATGACAGAAAATATAAAGTCTATAAATGTGAAGTGACTTAATGAATGTTGATGCTGAAGCAGCTGTAGCTCAGTTGGTCTCATCCATCACAAAGTGTGAAGCTCTGTTGGTTCCACCAGATCCCAGAGATTAGAACCAATGTGTGTCTGGACCGAACAAGAAGAACCAAAAACAGATCATAGATACTTCATTACTTCATTCACTGAAAGAAACGCCCATTAGCTGTGACCACATGTCAACTGTCAAAAGCTTTTAGCAGAAAATCTTAAGAGCTAAAGTTTCTCTGTTGGATTCGACTTAAAGCTCCATCAAGGAAAGAAAGACAGAAGATCCTGATGTTCACTAACTTTACAGCTGCTTTGATCTGATCCTCAACAAAGACGTTTTCTAGGAACCAGTAGTTGATGTTTTCACTCTGAACATTTATATTCTGTGTGTGAAGTGTTTCTCTTTAACATTGTGGCTTCAGCTTCATGTTGCTTTAGAATATTAATGATCACATTAACGTTGGACTTACTGAGCCTTTCTGCAGTTCCTCACAGCTGGGATCAGTCTCCATCGTCCCTCGTCTGATGTCTTGTACTGGTTCAGGTCCAACTCGTCCAGAACCTCCTCTGACATCTGCAGCATGTAGGCCAGAGCTGAGCACTGGATCAAGGAGAGTCTCTCTGATCTGTTCTCTGACTTCAGGAACTCTTGGATCTGTTGATGGACTGAGTGGTCGTTCATCTCCATCAGACAGTGGAAGATGTTGATGCTTCTGTCTGGAGAGATTCTATCACTGTTCATCTTCTTCAGGTTGTTGATGATTGTCTGGATGGTTTCTGGACTGATCTCTGTGTGACCCAGCAAACCTCCTAAGATTCTCTGGTTGGACTCCAGACAGAGGCCATGAAGGAAGCGAACAAACAGGTCCAGGTGGCCACTTGGACTCTGGAGGGATCTAAACATGGTTCTACTCAGGACAAGATCCAGAGATGAGTGAGTTGAAGGATAAACAAACAACTGTTTTATTTTTTTAAAAATAGATTCTGTGTGTTTGGAGTCTTTTAGGAAGATCTCCAGTTCCTCCATCTTCCCATTGTTGTAACAGAGCATCACGTGAACAGCAGCCAGAAACTCCTGAACACTCAGATGAACAAAGCTGAACATCTTGTCCTTGGCTTTCCTCCCTCGCTCCTGTTTAAAGATCTCTGTGAACACTCCTGAACACACTGAGGCTCCACTGACATTGATGCTGCTCTCTTTCAGATCTTCCTCATAGAAGATCAAGTTTCCCTTTAGCAGCTGATTAAAAGCCAGTTTAGCCAATGACTTGATGTAGTTGCTGCTCTGTTCTGGTCCGTACTTGTCTTTAGTCCGATCCATCTGAAACCCCAGGAACTCTGCGTACATCTCCGTCAGGGTCTTGGGCAGCTCTCCTCCCTCTCTGGTTTCCAGCAGATCCTCCAGAACTGTAGCAGTGATCCAGCAGAAGACTGGGATGTGGCACATGATGTGGAGGCTTCTTGACGTCTTGATGTGGGACATGATTGTGTTGCTCTGCTCCTCATCTGTGAATCTCTTCCTGAAGAACTCCTCCTTCTGTGGGTCAGTGAACCCTCTGACCTCCGTCACCACCTCAACAAAGTCTCCATGAATCTGATTGGCTGCTGCAAGTCGTGTGGTGATCCAGATGCGAGCAGAGCGTAGTAGTTTTCCTCTGATGAGGTTTGTCAGCAGCACATCCACTGAGGTGGACTCTGTGACGTCACATTGACCCGTCTCCTTCTTACTGGTGCTACAGTCCAGTTGGAGGCGACTCTCGTCCAGTCCATCAAACACAAACAGAAGTTTGAACCTGCTCTTGTCATAGTTGCTGTTTGCTGATGACTGTAGATGTGTAAAGATGTAATTCAGAGCCTCCAGGCTGATGGACTCAGTTTCTGGGATACATTCATGAATGAGGTCTGACAAACTGAACTTCTGTCCCTTCAGTGGATTCAGCTGACGGAAGGTGAAGGGGAAAATCAGATGCACGTCTTGATTGGACCTTTGTTGGGTCCAGTCCAACACAAACCTGTTCACTAGGACTGTTTTTCCAATTCCAGCGATTCCATTGGTCAACACTGTTCTGATGCGTCTGTATTTACCAGGGGGATGTTTGAACAGGTCACTGGGCTTCACTGGCTCCTCTGCTGATCTTTGCTTCTGCTGTGTCGTCTCAAGCTGTTGGACCTCATGCTGTGTGTTGATGTGTGAATCCGGCCCAGCTGTGATGTACAGCTCTGTGTAGATGTCATCCAGACGTTGGTCGACTTCTGACCAGCCTGGTTTCACACACACAAACTGGTCTTGGAGGTTTGATTGAAGCATCTGCTGGTAATATGTAATGAACCGTGGCTCTGGTACTGGAACCATCAGATCTGGGTCCAACAAAACATAAAGAAGACAAAGTCTAAGGGGGTCAACAAATATCTGGTTCATTGATTTAAGTCTTTGTGTTAATGAACATAATGAAACCGCCTGAAACACTAGAACTAGTGAAGAGAAGAACTTTGCTGTATCTGATTATTAAATTCTGATCCACATTTAACCAACTTAACCTCCAACACATCAGTAAATGTGTGATTGTGTCCCTCATGTTAAATGTTGAGATAAATCCTCTTACTCTGCAGACAGTCAGCCAGCTCCTCCTGCTTCATCCTCCTCAGGAAGTTCACTGTGATTTTCAGAAACGCGTCTCTGCTGCTCCTCCTCTGCTCTTCATCATAACCATCCAACTCCTCCTCATCCTCCCTCTGACTCTCTAAGCATTCTGGATAATCTGGACTTAGATCCTTCTGGATCTTCTTCAGCTCCTTCTTCACAAACGTGATAATGTTTTCCTCCAGCAGCTGGAACAGAAACTAAATGAATGACCTGATCCAACTAAAACTGTTGGAGAAAATATATTTTCATCTATTATTCATCTCATTTATTATATTCATCTAATCATTCATATGTATTATTTACCTTTTCACATTTTCCATTTATGGTTTGCATTTGCTGTGCCTTATAACCCCATTTACAGGTGCACAGACTTCTAACCACAGGTTTTCAAGTATTGTCATGTACGAAGAACAATTTTGTCACATTTGCCATTTGCTCTGTGCTCATACGCAGGCGTAGGGGTTCAAAACCACAAGGGGGGTTGTAGGAGTACTGCTATGCCTAATGTGTGTGTTTCTGCATGTTCAGCAATGATGTGATGATGTGATGATGAAGGGGTGTACAAGCTTCAATAAAATGCTGTGCTTTGGGGAAGTTCGTTGGAGTTGGTTGGTCTCTGAGTGAAGCGCTTACAACGCTAAGATCTCAGGCGAGCTCCCCTTGGACAAGTAAAATCTCTGGTTGGCTCTCAGTGTGCTATATTGTTCTCGTCTCTGTGTGTATCAGTGCTGTTGTGGTATTTTCAGACCCAACATAATCCATGGAGCCAAACATCAGATCCATGTTGGACACACTGACAATCCACTGGCCTAAAAAGTGCAGCATGAAGATGATTGAACACAACAGATGAACAGTAGTAGTTGTACATGTACAGACCATAAATATGGAGTCCAGGTGTGTTTGGTGCTGCTGGACAGACTGAGCACCGGGAACCTCTGAGCTCTGCTGGTCCACTCTGTGGAGGAACCATGAAGAATGAGTCCACACAGAGACACACACAAGGTAAAGGTCCATGAAGTGATGTTGGATGTGAGCAGTGAGTCAGAGACTCCCTGTAGTGGTGAAGGTTTACTGTCAGTCAGTAGCTTCAGTCTCAGCTCTGAACAACATATATCTCCTCCTCCCTCACTAAACAAGGCTGAAGTGTTGGAACAAGGAGTCTGCTGGGATCAGACTGGTTGTACTGGGCAGTTCCCAGCGAGAATATGTTGAACTAGGAACATTTAACTACTTCCTACATTCATTCATTGTTGGACCACAGCTGTGGTGCCGACACTGGGGACAAACAGTCATCTCCACTGCATCAACATCAGAACTAAAGTCTCCAGTAGTAACTTCAATTTACTCCTTCAAGTGAAGAAGCTTCAAGACATTTGACCAAAACCTTCATGTAGAGACGTCAATAAACAGATTTGATCAGAAATGATCAGCTGCTTCCTTTGACATCAGCACTTCATTAGAAGAGGAGCAGCCCCTGAGACCCTCTACCGGATCAGAGCTTTAGCTACTGCTGGATGGAGATTTGATCAATGATCAGAGTGAAGAAAGCTTCTCCTTCACAGTTTACATCAGATTGTTCAGAATGATTCAAAGTAACAACAACTCACTGTGACTCTGATACAGGTTGGTCTTTGAAATCAATGTAATTATCCTTTGACCAGTCGCTCTTGAAGGACACACAGCTGGGTCCAGGTCCAGGTCCAGCAGATCCTTGTCTCTGATGGGACCTAATAGAAAAACACCTACTTGATGTAACACCTACATCAGAAGAACATGAACATGCTGTTAATTCATGCAGTCAGTTTATAAGATCATAGAATAAACTAACAAAGATTCATATCAGTGAGTTTGGATCAGTTCTTACTTTGTGTCTGAGGCTCCAGGTTCAGGACTGAATAATGGAGGCTCCAATCTGGACCAGTCACTCTTCATAGACACACATCTGGACCAGTCATTCTTCATAGACACACATCTGGATCCTGGAGACTCTGCTCCATCCTCTTCCTCCACACAAACACTCATCTTCTGAAAAAGCGTTCAGTCAATAGTTTTACGACGAAGGAACAGTGTTGTAATAATGTTTTGGTAAAGGATTATTCCAAGATGATGCAGTAAAACAGTATGATATTTGCTGTATTAGTAGTCAATGAAGTACTAGGTAGTAATGTAAAGGAACAGTGTTCTAATAATTTGAGGAACTCATTTCATTCAAAGGCAAGTTTTAGAATAGAGGCCAGTTGTGTTTTTATACATTTCATCAGTGAATATCTCCAAACATACACAGTAAATTCCATAATTTCTGATATTTTGCAGTTTACAGTATTTTTTGTTAGGACGTTAGCTCTAATATCATGTCCCTTGTTCACTAGTCAGTCTCTCGGTGCTTCTCGCAACACTGTTACCGTAAGTATCCCACGAATCGCGCACTTCAACCATATCGACGGTTCATTTGACCGCAGTGACAAACAACAACCAGAGCCTGAACACGAACCCCTCACATCCAGTTCTTGTCAGTGTTCGTTTGACAGAAGTGGATCGTGTCTCTTCTTTCTTTACATTAACAAACAGACGCAGTAACAGTAATGTTGTTAAACACTCACCTCCTCAACGTTTATTCCTCTTCCTTCTGGTGTTTATATAACTTTTTCTCCTTCTGCTCTGTTCTCGCAAAATGGAGAACTCACTGGAGACGGTTCGGTTTGGGTTCGGGTTCGCTCCTGGATCACGTGATCACTGAGGCTCCGCCCCCTCTCTGTTTATATGGCATGGAAGCAGCAACGCTACAGGATGACAGAGATCCAAACTATCAGACGTTTCCAACATGTTATATTCTGTTCTTAGTAACTTAGCTGCTGCTGGGACTAATTTAATGAAACTGTAATGTTCAAGTCAACGTTATCTTATTTACCTAAAATATGCTGTTTTATGTTCAATCAGAGCAAAGAACAAGGATTTTCAACCAAGCGTTTGTCTGGCTGTTCCACTATTTCATGTTTACATCAGTTACAGTATCAGATAAAGAGTTGAGCAGGGTATTGATACTGTAAAATAAAGGATTATACTATAAGTAAATACACATTATGAGTTCAATGAGCTGTGAGAAAGTGTCTTCATGGATTTTGTACAGGTGGAGAAGGCAGCAGAGGTCACTCTGGACCCTGTGTGCGGGATGTAGGAGCCAATTGTTCAGACATGCCCTTCATGCCATCACGTGTAACATTAATGAAACGCCATCGATTGTACTGTAATAAAGACACATTTTCCGGTGGGGTTCTGTTTCATATAACTTTAAGATAGTTTTCATGCTTTTGGATCTTTAATTGTATTAATTTAATTTGCTGCTTGTGTTGTCCTTAGCAATTATCATCTGCAGATGAAGGATAAAAGTTAATTGTAGCAGTGAATAAAGTGACTGTGAGCAAATTAAACACCAAATCAACTTTAGGAAATTTGAACTCAGTGTTGTTATGAAATTTTCTCAATCAAAAATAGTGTGTAAAATTACATAGAAACATCATATAGAAACATCATATGATCAAGGCAATAATCAGAGAAACAGAAAATGAAGTCTAACAAAACAGGTGTCAAAACATTGATGTCTCAATCAGCTTCGTCCTGTTGAACAGTAGCGTTAGATTGTTTCCAACCTGTGTGTTGAAGTATTGACAGTTCGTTGGAGTTCTTCAGGTTGTGATCAGCTGATCACTGAGACACTTGGGGTTCGTTATCACCGCCAGGTTTCCTCCCAATGTCGTCTGAGTCACTGTCACTCCCCGTGATGTGAAGAGTCTACACGTCGTCCAGCGTCGGCAACTCAAGGCTGCTCGTGTGTGTGTTTTCTCAGGAGCGTGTGTGTAGATGTATGGTCTGATAGTGTGATTCACCGGCGCAGCTTCAGGCGGCGCTTGGCTCACACCTTTAGCTGAACGGTCAACGCAGCCTCGCCTCAGTGCGTGTGTGAGCACAGTGAGGGTCGTCCTTCTCACGTCTCCTCACCTCTGGTGGGTTTTTCGTGCGGTGTAGACGGAGGATCATCTTTTGGATCCGGGACCTTCCTGCAGTAGATGGAGTGGATCCAAGTCGCTCTTTCTGCGATCTTCACAGCCGTGTGGGTCGTCAGAAGGACCTGGAAGGGGCCTCGCCACCGTTTTGAGTCCCAGTGCTTCCTCCTGAACTCCTTAACGATCTCCCAGTGCCCTGGTTGGATGGTGTGATGGTCCTGTCGCCTGTTTTCACCTGTTGGGAAATCTGAATTATGGGGAAAAGGTGTTTGGACGGCACGGCTTGTCATCAGGTCTAAACCAGACTCCATGGCTACAGGTGGAACCATTCGTCACCCAGAGTCTGCGTTCCTGTGAGGTAGAAAATGTTTAAAGCACAGGGAGATGAGGAAGGAGAGGGTAGTGAGTGCATCAAGAGAGGGAACAAGGATGAGGAGAGGGAGGGGTTCTTTCGCAGCAGCGTGTGCAGCTGCATGTTGGCAGAAACAAAGTCCTCACTGATGGTGTGAGTCAGACAGTTACAAACAGCATTAGTTGTAGGTAACAGAATAACGTCAAAGAAAGCAGCAAACTTATCATGATGTGAGATAGGTTTGCAATGAGACTTTAAAAGCTTCCTATGCTTCCACAGAGCACCAAAGTACGAAAAGCATCTGTGGAGTCTGTGTAGATGGTAACAGACTCTCCTTCTGCTAGTTTACTAGCTTCAGTCAATACGATCAACTCTGCAGCCTGAGCAGAGTAGTGTCTTAGCAAAGAGCCAGACTTCAAGACGGCATGAGGAGTGCAGACTGCAAACCCAACCTGACATTGGTCCCAAGCAGGTTCTAGAGGCGGAGCCATCAACACAGTCTGAGGCTCGCCATCGTCAGGGCCTGAAGAAGAGTAGTTGGGTTAAACACACAGCTTTTTTGCTGCAGCCACTGCTCATAGACATCGTGGATGTTCAGCAGCAGCTGGATGAAGCTTGGCAGGAAAATAGGCTACAGAAGTCATACAACCTGATTTCGGAGGTCGCGCAGGGTCAGATCAGGAAGACCCAAAGTAGGAGCAGACTAAAGAGCAAGCTTAAGATCAGTGAATGCTTGTTCGTCCACGTGAGACAAGAAGTGGACGATGAAGACGTCTGCATCAGAACCCTGAGTGGGGCCTCAAAGACAGTAAAGTTAGGAATGAAGTTCATACAATAAGAACAAAAACCTAGAAAAGATAAGCTGTTTATACGTGCGCGGTTTAGACAGGTTTCAAATTGCTTCAACTCTGTTGGGTGAGATGGATTTGCCATCAGCTGTAATTACAATGACCCAGAAAATAACCTTTGTCTGAACAAACTGTAATTTAGACAGCTATTTAGTAGCATTTAGTAGCTTAGTGGTGTCTGCAGTAACACTATCTATAGCTTCCTTTAAAAGGGTGTTGTTGTTTACATGGTCTGTGGTCAGATTGAGGTGTGATGACCACTGGTTCACATCCTCTGATCAAACCTACTGTACACCATGTCTGTGTGTGAGTTCACTGTTTGTTGGGCATTACGGGCAGAATAAAAAAAGTTTTCAAAAACATGCAAAGTAGGTGAATACGTCACATGGGGTTGGAAGTCGTTCACTAGTCTCCACCCCGTTGACATCTGTTCATGAAAGGACCCACGTCCCAACTGTAGAATACAAATCAAAAATATTTTTGTTTGTTAGTAAAAGAAATCGCAAGCGCAGACCTGTGTTCATCACAAAAGAGGGAAGTTGAGGTCAGTTTGTCAGTGTGTGTGTGTGTGTGTGTGTGTGTGTGTGTGAAATCATAACTCTTCAAACCTCATATCAGGACCTGAAGACACATGTGCTGTACAGGACAGGTCAGATGCGTCTCTGGAGGTCATATCACATGGGGGCCAATGATAAGAGTACAGCTGAGCTGAAGTTAACACTAAAAAAAAGAGGGAATATTTAGAATGTCTGTAGATGTAACCTGCACTCCGTCTGGAGTGGAAATCAATCAAATACCTAAACTACACATGAGATCTCTTCCTAAGAATTTAACTGGGCATAAGTTTCAAAGCAAAAATAAATCTCAAGGTGTCTTGCTGTCAGATGTTGCACAAGACAGTGAAAGAGTAAGTTTTTCTTTAATAGTCTGGTACGTACAGTCATTATTATTACTTCTCTCTAATAGTCTGTTTGAGTCTGTTTCAGTCTTCCTATAGTCTGTTTTATTCTTTTTTCTACAAAGTCATGCAGCAGTTGTCATTTAGCTGTTTGTCATCATTTTAAAATCACTCTGTGGGATGTTCTAAGCAAAAAGCGATTCTTCATTGCATGCAGATAAGCATGAGCATGAATTCTTTCTTTATTGTGTGTGTGTGTGTGTGTGTGTGTGTGTGTGTGTGTGTGTGTGTGTGTGTGTGTGTGTGTGTGTGTGTGTGTGTGTGTGTGTGTGCGATACCGTCTTCTACGTCACGTGAAAAGGAACCATCACCACCTTCCTTCCCCAGCCATCAGCCTGATGTGAGCACCTGAGTGTCACAGTCCAGGTCATTTAGCCACTGCACTCAATCATTTCCGGTTTTATTTTGTACCACTTCCTGTTCAGTGCCCATGTTTTCAGTTCCAGCTTTACCCTCCGGTTTTAGTTTGACACACCTGTGCCCTGTTACTAATTACTCACCTGCTAACTATCCAGCCATCATCTTCACTCGGTATTTAAGCAGCACCCCTCAGCCCTGCACCTCGCCAGATTGTCTTTGTGTATTAATCAGCAATCCAGCGTTATCCTCATGATCGTGAACCTGTGTATGACCTCGCTTCTCCTGACCCAGATTCCCGTCTCATCTCTGATCCTGCCGTGCCGTGAGTTTGACCCTAGCCTGCCTTGACCACCGCTTGTCTAAACCCTGTCTGTGCTGAACCTGCCTGATCTGTGTACCGACCCTTGCCTGCCTGACCACGAGCGTGAATAAACCCTGTTGTTCACTGAGCCTTGTCTCCGCTGTGCGTGTGGGTCCGCTGCCTTGAGCCCGTGACAGTACAATCTGGCCACTGTCACGGGCTCAAGGCAGCGGACCCACACGCACAGCGGAGACAAGGCTCAGTGAACAACAGGGTTTATTCACGCTGGGTCAGGAGAAGCGAGGTCATACACAGGTTCACGATCATGAGGATAACGCTGGATTGCTGATTAATACACAAAGACAATCTGGCGAGGTGCAGGGCTGAGGGGTGCTGCTTAAATACCGAGTGAAGATGATGGCTGGATAGTTAGCAGGTGAGTAATTAGTAACAGGGCACAGGTGTGTCAAACTAAAACCGGAGGTAAAGCTGGAACTGAAAACATGGGCACTGAACAGGAAGTGGTACAAAATAAAACCGGAAATGATTGAGTGCAGTGGCTAAATGACCTGGACTGTGACAGAACCCCCCCGTCTAGGGCGGATTCCCAGACGACCAACAGAAAACCAAGAAAAAAAAGGAAAACACAGCTAAGCAGGAGGGGCGACGGACTAGAACACACATGAGAATGAAGACACAAGAAATGAGTGGCAGAGAACAGAACCAAGTCTATGAGGTGAGTCCATGAATAATGAGTCCATGATGGATGGTAACAGAGTTCAGGCAATCCCTCAAGGGGGGTGGTGACGAGGAGAGTCACGGCCGTGCAGCCGCCAGGCCGAGACGGCACATCTTGTGCCCGAGGGCAAGGCTGGAGTCCTAGGAGGCCGGCGTCGGAACATGCTGCCTCCAGTGGCCAAACGCATGCGCCGGTGCTCTCCAGACCGGGGGTGCTCCAGGGGGCTGAGAAGACGCGGCGGCCGGCAGTGCCAGAGCCCGCGCCATCGTCGACGCAGGAAACAGCGACCTCCAGGTAGGTGGTCGCCTCCGGAACCGGCCAGCCGAGGTGGCCGACGACGCAGGAGGCAGCGCCATCCCTGCCACAGGATTCGCCAAGGACCTGGCCCTCCGTCGGGCAGGCGAGGCGAAAGCTGGCGGGAAGCCGGGAACAGCGACGAAGACAGGCGTGGAGACAAAGCCGGAACCAGGGGCAGACGTGGAGGCGAGGCTGGGACCAGAGACGAGGACCGACGTGGTGACGAGGCTGGGACCAGAGACGAGGACCGACGTGGAGACGAGGCAGGGACCAGAGGCGAAGACGGACGTGGGGACGAGGCAGGGACCAGAGGCAAAGACGGACGTGGAGACGAGGCAGGGACCAGAGGCGAAGACGGACGTGGAGACGAGGCAGGAACCAGAGGCGAAGACGGACGTGGAGACGAGGCAGGAACCAGAGGCGAAGACGGACGTGGAGACGAGGCAGGAACCAGAGGCGAAGACGGACGTGGAGACGAGGCAGGAACCAGAGGCGAAGACAGACGTGGAGAAGGGGCCGGAGCCGGGCCACCAGGAACCGACGCCGACGTAGCCGGCCCCGGGCCTCCAGGAGCGGAGACGAACGTGTCCGGAACCGGACCCCCAGGAGCGGAGACGAACGTGTCCGGGACCGGACCCCCAGGCGCAGAGACGAGCGTGTCCGGGACCGGACCCCCAGGAGCAGAGACGAGCGTGTCCGGGACCGGACCCCCAGGAGCAGAGACGAGCGTGTCCGGGACCGGACCCCCGGGAGCTGAGACGAGCGTGTCCGGGACCGGACCCCCAGGAGCTGAGACGAGCGTGTCCGGGGCCGGACCCCCAGCAGCTGAGGCGAGCGTGTCCGGACCACCAGGAGCTGAGGCGAGCGTGTCCGGACCACCAGGAGCTGAGGCGAACGTGTCCGGACCACCAGGAGCTGAGGCGAACGTGTCCGGACCACCAGGAGCTGAGGCGAGCGTGCCCGGGACCGGACCTCCAGGGGCAGCACCTGCACACATTGGCTCAAAAAACACATGAACCAGGAGCGGACCGACCACCTCCTCCGGGAGGTCGGCCGGAGACGGAGCTGGACCGACCTCCTCCGGGAGGTCGGCCGGAGACGGAGCTGGAACAGACACTGCGGCAGACGCTGCGGCCGGGACGACCCCCTCCTGGGGATCGTCGGGGGCTGCGGCCTCCGAGGGGCAGACAGTGGCAGGAACTAGAACGGCGTCCTCCTCAGGGGAGCCGACAGGAGCTGGGACTAGAACGGCGTCCTCCTCAGGGGAGCCGACAGGAGCTGGGACTAGAACGGCGTCCTCCTCAGAGGAGCCGACAGGAACTGGGACTAGAACGACCTCTACTTGGCCGACAGGAACTAGAACGGCGTCCTCCTCTGAGGAGCCGACAGGAACTGGGACTAGAACGGCCTCTACTTGGCCGACAGGAACTAGAACGGCGTCCTCCTCTGAGGAGCCGACAGGAACTGGGACTAGAACGGCCTCTACTTGGCCGACAGGAACTAGAACGGCGTCCTCCTCTGAGGAGCCGACAGGAACTGGGACTAGAACGGCCTCTACTTGGCCGACAGGAACTAGAACGGCGTCCTCCTCTGAGGAGCCGACAGGAACTGGGACTAGAACGGCCTCTACTTGGCCGACAGGAACTAGAACGGTGTCCTCCTCTGAGGAGCCGACAGGAACAGGGGCGGCCTCAATATGGCCGACAGGAACAGGAACAGGAACGGCCTCGATATGACCGACAGGAACAGGAACGGCCTCGATATGACCGACAGGAACAGGAACGGCCTCGATATGACCGACAGGAACAGGAACGGCCTCAATATGGCTGACAGGAACGGGAACAGGAACTGAGACCTGGTGTGGCTGGCCAGAGGTGCCTGCTAGCTGGCGTAAAGATGGGGCTTGAATTTGGCGTGGCGGAGCCGAGGCTTGAGCTTGAGCAGGCTGGGCTGAGGCTTGAGCTTGAGCAGGCTGGGCTGAGGCTTGAGCTTGAGCAGGCTGGGCTGAGGCTTGAGCTTGAGCAGGCTGGGCTGAGGCTCGAGCTTGAGCAGGCTGGGCTGAGGCTCGAGCTTGAGCAGGCTGGGCTGAGGCTCGAGCTTGAGCAGGCTGGGCTGAGGCTCGAGCTGCTGCAGGCTGGGCTGAGGCTCGAGCTGCTGCAGGCTGGGCTGGAGCTTGGCATGGCTGAGGTGAGGCGTGAGCTGGAGCTTGGCATGGCTGAGGTGAGGCGTGGGCGGGAGTTGCTGCCGCCGGTGGTGCAGCCAGAGACGCTGGGGCCGGTGGTGCAGACTTAGACGCTGGGGCCAGTGATGCAGACTTAGACGCTGGGGCCAGTGATGCAGACTTAGACGCTGGGGCCAGTGATGCAGACTTAGACGCTGGGGCCAGTGATGCAGACTTAGACGCTGGGGCCAGTGATGCAGACTTAGACGCTGGGGCCAGTGATGCAGACTTAGACGCTGGGGCCAGTGCAGGCTCTGATGCAGGAACGGGTGCAGGCTCTGATGCAGGAACGGGTGCAGGCTCTGATGCAGGAACGGGTGCAGGCTCTGATGCAGGAACGGGTGCAGGCTCTGATGCAGGAACGGGTGCAGGCTCTGATGCCAGGAACGGGTGCAGGCTCTGATGCAGGAACGGGTGCAGGCTCTGATGCAGGAACGGGTGCAGGCTCTGATGCAGGAACGGGTGCAGGCTCTGATGCAGGAACGGGTGCAGGCTCTGATGCAGGAACGGGTGCAGGCTCTGATGCAGGAACGGGTGCAGACTCTGATGCAGGAACGGGTGCAGGCTCTGATGCAGGAACGGGTGCAGGCTCTGATGGGGGTTCAATGAAACCCAGGGCCTCGCGCAGCGCAGGCTTCCGGGCGATGAGCAGGGCGGCCTCACGGAAGTGACGCTCCTTGCTTACCGGGTCGGTCTCTGCCTCAGCGGAGTTCAGCCAGTGTGCAAACAGGAACAGGACCGGAGGGGCGCATTGGGCACGGATCCGCAGGAAGATGCTGTCCGGGATGCCTGCGATGGAGGTGGGCATGTCGTATGATGGAGCGGGAGTGCCCTCTGCTGGCGGAGAGGGCCGCTTGATTTCTGTGACCGAGTCCTCTGGAGCCTGGACAGGGGAATCCGGCTGTCGTCGACGCCGTCTGGACCTCCGACGACTAGCTGTGGACTTCACCTCCTCAACCGCCAGGGCTGAGGCAGGGGCTGGATCCACGGCACGGACTGGATTGGACTGGGGAACTATGGCGGTAACGTGGGCATGGGCTTGACTAGACTGAGCAGCGACAGGAACGTGAGCTTGGTTCGACTGAGCGACGGCAGGAACGTGAGCTTGGTTCGACTGAGCGACGGCAGGAACGTGAGCTTGGTTCGACTGAGCGACGGCAGGAACGTGAGCTTGGTTCGACTGAGCGACGGCAGGAACGTGAGCTTGGTTCGACTGAGCAGCGACAGGAACGTGAGCTTGGCTTGACTGAGCAGCGACAGGAACGTGAGCTTGGCTTGACTGAGCAGCGACAGGAACGCTTTCCGGTGCAGCCGGAACAGCTGATGAGACGCCGGCGGGCGCCGCGCGCAGAGCGCGTGCCAGATCCCTCCGTACTGCCTGGAGTTTCTCAAAAAGCGTCTGCACTTCCGGGTAGTCAAGCCACCAAAATTCCTCCTCCAGGATAGCGATCGCCTGTTTTATTACGCGGAGCCGCGCCTTCAGACTGGGGGCTTCCGCGTAATTCCTCGCGAGCTCCCCGAAGCACCAGCGGAGGTCCTCCGGCAGCCTCGAGCAGGTAAACACCATAGCGACGCTTTGCGTTGTCTGAGTACACCAAAACAAGATCCCTTGCAGCCCCTTTAAACCGATGCAAGGACGCAGGCTGGGTCCCGAGTGTGGCCAGATTGTACTGTCACGGGCTCAAGGCAGCGGACCCACACGCACAGCGGAGACAAGGCTCAGTGAACAACGGGGTTTATTCACGCTCGTGGTCAGGCAGGCAAGGGTCGGTACACAGATCAGGCAGGTTCAGCACAGACAGGGTTTAGACAAGCGGTGGTCAAGGCAGGCTAGGGTCAAACTCACGGCACGGCAGGATCAGAGATGAGACGGGAATCTGGGTCAGGAGAAGCGAGGTCATACACAGGTTCACGATCATGAGGATAACGCTGGATTGCTGATTAATACACAAAGACAATCTGGCGAGGTGCAGGGCTGAGGGGTGCTGCTTAAATACCGAGTGAAGATGATGGCTGGATAGTTAGCAGGTGAGTAATTAGTAACAGGGCACAGGTGTGTCAAACTAAAACCGGAGGTAAAGCTGGAACTGAAAACATGGGCACTGAACAGGAAGTGGTACAAAATAAAACCGGAAATGATTGAGTGCAGTGGCTAAATGACCTGGACTGTGACACTGAGTGGGTGAAGCCTGACCTAGCAAGGGCCAGTTGTTCTTCCAATGCCCCTCCTGACCACAGCCATGACAGACCTTTCCTGGATCCCCGCATGCAGCTCTATTGGGCCAATCACGTCTGAAGTCTCTCCTGTTGTTTCAACCAGTGTCTGTATCAGAGCACGTCTTCTCAGATGGAGCTCACTCTGCTGTTTCTCTTTCCTTTGCTGAAGATTGTCATGAGCTGTTAAGGAGTTGTATAAACTAAATCTCAAGGAAATGTTACACTTGGACCGCCAGATTGAAAAGACAGATCTAGATATTGAAATTCTCAAACAAAAGCTGGAGGTGAGTGTATAGTTAAAGGTGAGTTTTATGAATTATTGAAAGAATCATAAAATCTAACAATTGCCTTTGTATTTGAAGGAAATGGAAAAAAAAACAAAGAAATTATGACCTCCCACTCCACTATGAGTCCCGCTGTGAGTTCATACTCCTCTGTAGTGCAAGCTATTTACAATATATACCAAATCAAATTTTGTGCAACTCAAACATAACCTTTCCCCTATGGATTAAGTTCACCAACTTAGGATAAAACACAACAGAAACAGAATCGTCCATTCTCACAGCAGACGCCACACACACACAAGTTCCCCAGTTACTAAGGACCGACATAAAGAAATAATCAAAACATTTTTTACAATACACTTTTCCCCCCTCAATAGACTGATAACAGTCTGTTGAATTTGCCGATTAAATCACTAAATAAAGATGTATGGATAAAAGAACACTATCAAAACCCTTAAAAATATTTTTTTCTTACACTTACGTATTTATCCGTACCGGGGATCATCATCAAACCCTGAATAAAACTGAGTAGAATTAGGGACGATGTCAATAGAAAGAACAAAAACAATTAGACCTTAATAACTACAACATCAACACGAACTAATCTCATTATGAACACAAAATCACTGCAATGTAGAAATGCGATGTCGTTCTTACATCAGGATGTGCTGTACGTGCATGAATTATGTAACTCTATGACGAAATTAACATAAAGACTAAATAAGCGGCATCCTCACAAACTATCAGAAATGACACATTAGACAATAACACAACCTGTTGACCCTGCACAGAGCAATAAAACAAATGACCCCACAATCATTGCTGCATCAATTAATTACTTTTAATTACACTTTCCCCCTGTAAATATCTAGTGACAACATAACGGCTGTGGATGATACCAGAAGTATTTTTTAAATAAATTCCATGTAAACCCACATAGTCAAACCTATTGGAGGATAAAACACAGTCACTGTTGATACTCAGTCTCTTCCCCCGACCTCCTCCTTCCGTGCTCTAAAGAACACCACAGTCCTGTCACATTTGTTTAAGGCCTGCAGACTGATGACATCTATGTTAACTGTTTAGCAAAAGGATGGAAAGAAAAAATACACTGAAACCTGGTTTACACATTTGCTAAATGTCTCTTTAAGGCTCTGTTGGAATATGTTAATGATAGTGTGTGACAGTCTGCCTCCGCGCCGCTAGAGGTGCTCCTTGGGTTTTGGGTGTGGGTCTGTGTTGAGTTTAGATTTTCTGTGTAATTAGTTGACCCACCTGTTGGGTGGGTCAACTAATTACACAGAGAGGGATGTCTTTTGTTTCACACAGTTGTTGGTGTGTACGAGGTTGTAGCCAGTGAGCTACACCAAGTTACGTTAAAGAGAGGAGAGTTTATGGAGTGGAGTTCCTTTGTTTCTTTTGATGTCCAGTCTCATCACTTAAGGTTTGTGAGTTTAGGTTATTAATAACGTTTACCTGCATTGCATTGCAGTGAATTTTAGTTCTTCCTTTTGTGTTGAACAGAGTCCTGCTGTGCAGTGAGTTTTTGTTATATTTAAATAAACCTTTTTATGTTAATTGTACCTTCTGTGTTGGGTCGTGCATTTGGGGTCTTCCCTCTCCTGTGTTCCCTGCGACCTGGTCTGCCGGTTGCGGCCAGGTGTCTGTGTGAGGGATTACACACAGAGCTGTGTGCTGGAAGCACGTCGGCCGTGGTGCCTGAAGCCTCCGCTCAGTGTGAGCGCGTTCTCCTCCCGGCTCCGTGAGAGCCGTAGTTCTCCCCGCTTGGAGCGGGTGCGGCTGTTGTTTCTCTCCACCGCATCCCCTCTCCTGCCCCAGGGTTCCGTCAAGCCCCGCCAGTTCGGAACCCACGGGGCGAGTTTGTAACATAGTGAGGATAAGAACTAAGTGGAACCTCATCAAAACATGTCAAGTGATCATTAAAACTGCATCCCCACTTAAACAGTAGACGTAGTGTGCAAATTCTAAGTGTAGTGTAGTGAACTGTAGCTGCTTGCAGCGCCACAATCCATAGCATTACAATACAGTACTATAGAAGGCTACGCATTGTTGCAACAGTTACATCTTGTTGTTCTGAACGGTTTGGTTTTTCTATCTATTGGAGAACTGGCACAGTAGCAGTGAAAGGCACGTCTGGTTTTAGTCAAGGTTGATGTTTTCTGTAACACATGAGAGCATGATGCGTTATACTAGCTTACATACTGTAGGGATTACCGTGCTGTTTACTGTATGAGGGAAACATTTAGACTCTCCTCAAATTCCCTCTTTAGCTGATTGACCTCCTCAGGTACTTCACTCACTTAATGGTATGTGGGAGGCACTTCCTACAGTGTTGAGGCTTGTCTAGTGAAACTTTCTTACCTCTTCAAATCAATAATGTGAATGAGTCTTTACCAATATCATGAGACAACTGTTAGTGTTAGTTGGAGAGATGGAATGAGGCATGTTTCAAAGTCTGGTGCACACAGTCTCTTCATCCACATACTTCACATTCACATTGTTTTTAACACCGTCAACCACTGAGCATCAGATGGAGCATCTGTCAGCAGAGTGATTGAATTGGGAACTTTATCTTGAAATATTCTCTATACCTTTGTCTTTCCCTTGCCTAGTAAAATTGGCATATTTTTAATTTTTGAATCTTTTGGCAGGTTTAAGGACTAAGTCATTTTCCCCAGCCCGACTTGTTTATTTTATTTCCAAATTTTAGATATTTGTCTAAGTCTCAAAGTAGGTGTGCAGCAAGGTGAAGTCACAGATTCAGAGGCCTCTGGCTTTTTGGCTTTTGATGGAGCCCATCAACAAAGTTCATGAATCCTGCAGGTGTCTGGTCCTCTCTAGTAACCAGCTGAGGGGCCTCCACATTGATCAGCGGACCCCTTCGGCCTAGGCACTCCTCGTGAGTTCAGGCTGAACGTGCCTCTGGGCCAATCAAAGCAGTGGCTTCTTACGTGACCAGTCTTCCAACAGCTGTAGCATCTCACGCTTCCTCTGTGGCTGCCCCCTGTTCCTCTCCCTTTGCATGCTGGGAACCCTCCTCTCCTCATAGGAGGTCGTCTTGTCCAACCTCCTGGTAGAATGTACATCACCTGAGGTGTGGCCATTCCTGGTGGTGTAGGTGGGGGCTGAGCCACGCTGGCTGATTGAGCAGAGACCATCCTCGTCTCCCTCTCCTTCTCCTGCCTTAAGTTAACATTTAAGTCAACGTTTAGAGGTCAATAGGCCACGTCATTTTTGTCCCCACAATAAAAGCACAGCACAGAACACAAATAAAGCAGTTGATTAGTTATATTTATATACAGCAAATTATACAAGCAAATTCTCCACTGCCGCTCTCTGCTTATTCCCACACAGATAATTTCCTAGAAACAGCCGAATCAGAACTTAGAATTTTTTAATGTAACCAACATTTGCCCACACTGCCCCCAACACAGAGAATCGTCATGTAAGAGCTTAAGCGCATATCACCTGTGGCCACCAGCGACGAGTCGTCTCCGGCTGAGTGCAGTCGGGCACCTGTCGGCTCCAGACTCGCCTCTTCCCTGCCTGCTGGAGTGACGCCAAAATCTGTCGTGTATTTTCGTTGCTTCAACCACGGCAGAGATTTCACATTGACTCAACTTTAAATCAATAGCATACAGGTTTATTATATATGACAATTATTACAATCAGGTAATGATTACAAAAGAGTAATAGCAAGAGAGGCAGAGACCGAATTCACCTGCTTGTTCCTCTGCAGAGAGAACTGAGAGGGCGGAAAAGGTCAGCTGTGTGCTACCAGCGGACCCTCTGCGAAGCGCTCTGAAAACCCCAGCCTGTGAAGGCCTGCTTTTAACCACTACCTAAGATCTTTCCACATGTCCAAATAAGGACGTGTAGATGTTTTTCTCGGCTACTCGGAAAGTCCTGGCGCTGGGCCGTGTTATCTATCCAGCTCCCGGATCCATCTGGCCCACCATCAACCTCCTAGTTCCTTTCCCAGGTCGGCGTGACATTTTGAATGTTTCCTGAAGAACAGCTCAAATAAACATTGTTAGGCAACACCAGACTCTGTGAACCCAGTTTAAGCAATCTCTCTAACCCCAGTAACTGAGGACACACATGAACCCATCTACTCTCTGTATTTATCCCATAAGCAATGATCAACTTTACTGCTAAATGTAAATGTAAATCTCTGTTTCCTGGAGACTATCCCAGATGCTCCCCAGACAACGACCCTGCCAAACTACAAGGGTTGCGGAACAGTCACTGCACCTTAACATGACCAGAACTACCTATATAATAATATATGAGCAGAGCACCAGATATTAAGGAAGAAAAAAAGTTTAACTTTCACTAGTGTTGCCAGATATGCGATAATTATCATTATATACGATACACGATAGTTTTGGGGTGTGTTCCATAAAGCGGGTTATGTGACATATCCAGGTAAGTTTGAGGGTATGTTAGTGATTAACCTCAGCTTTCGGTTCCAAAAACGGATGTAACTTCCAGGGTATGTTTGTAACCATAGCAACTTAGTCTGTGAACATAACCTGCTCTGGAGCAGGAAAGCACACACACACGTTCCATATTACGTTCAATTTCAGGGTTTCCAAACATGATTGGGTGCATCGATGGCACCCACATTCCTATTAAAGCTCCTTCAGTCAATGAGGGAGACTATGTTAGTAGGAAGTCATTTCACAGTATCAATGTGCAGGTAACTGTTATTTTACTGTCCAGAATCTTTTGGTTTTAAAACCATTAAACTCATTACTGTTTCCATTAACTAGGTAATATGTGATGCAACCCATCTTATCACTAATGTTAAACCCCAGTAATTAAGGTCAGTGCATGATTCCAAAATCTTCAGGGAGTCATCACTATGTCACACGTTTCAACAGGGTGTGTTGTGTTTTACTGTATAGTTTTATTGTTTTACACATTTCTATCATTACGGGACACTACAATGGCTGCTTGCTGGTAGACAGAGGGTTCCCTTGTCTGCCCTATTTGATGACACCCTACCCTGAACCTGAGCCTGGATCACAACCAGGCCCACAGCAGAACACGGGCCAAGGTGGAGATGACCACAGGCATCCTGAAGGCGAGGTTTCAGCATCTACGTGACCTCAGGGTCAGTCCAGAGAGGACATGTGTCATTATAACTTCTTGTGTTGTTATTTACAACATTACCACGATACGAGCAGAGCCACCCTCTTGTCCTGCTGAAGATGAACAAGAGGATCCAGTAGTGAACCAAGCAGACCACAGAGATGGAAGACGCTTAAGACACACGATTCGTCAGAATCACTTTTATTAAAAGGTTTCTGTCATTTCTTCATGTCCTGAAAAATAAAATGGAATATTATTTACATTGCTTCACACACCCACACTTCAGATTGTAACATTAATGTTTAAACAAATTCCTAACCTTAAGGCCATGCTTCAGTATTTAAATTTCAAGTGTGGCCTTTTTTTAATTGCCAGTCTCTTCTCTATTTTGACATGTCACAGACTGTGTGCTTTCTGGAGGGTCCAATATTACAATCCATTCATCAGTGACTGCAAGACAATGCAACACATAAGATCAATGTGAAATAAAGTCAGAGTACTACAACATTGTAGAAGCCTATGCAGCATATGCAGTTAAATAAAATAAGCTGCATACTCCTGTTAAGCAGATTCAAATATCATTTGATCATTATCATTTCACTAAGTTACTCATGTCGTGGGAGGTGGTGTGTGATGAAGTGCCCCAGGAATGCCCTCAACCATTGGTCACCCTTCATTCAGGGACAGAGCCAGCTCCTCAGATGGGGTGAGAGGAGGTGGTGGTGCCCCCACCTGTCTGACGAGCCTCTGCCTTCTTTCTATTGGCTACATTAGAGAAAGAATATGTTAAACATGTTTAATACTGTAGATCCTGTAATTGTGTAATTATATCTTACCTCTTTGTAGGATTCTGTGTTTCATTTTGACTTGGGACAGAGTTCTTCTTGCTCCAGAAGGAAAACACTTTATTAAACAAGAATATCACTATTATCCAATATTATTCGCATCTTATAGAATTAATAGTAAAAACAATGAGAAAGTTATGCTTAATTTACCATTGCAAAAGAAGAGGAGAGGGTAACAAAATAACGGTAACTAAATAAACGGACGCATTTACTATGTCAGTTAATTTTTGCCAACTCTCTTTCCTTCCCAATTCCGCCTCTGTGAAATATGCTGCCCTTTTATTGTCGCTTCGGTTTTGACTCGTGAATTCGGCGATCCATTGACAGTGTCTTTATATATACACCGTGCACGTGCGTTACCTCTGGGTTACCGACAGGAGGTAGATTAACCTGACTCTTGTCAGGTGTTTTGGAACCGACATCCTCAGGGTGAGCAGGTTCTGGGTTAATCAGAGAGTTCAGGGTTTAGCAGAAGGTTAATCAACCCTGCTTTCTGGAACACACCCCAGGAGCTCACATGCCACAGTTGGGCCGTTTCCTCTATTAGACAGTAACAGGCTGATTTCCAAACAAACCACTAGATGGCGGTGGTTGACCACAAATAATGAGACATAATTAGTGAATGCAACACAATGTTGGGGCAGAACAATTCATTGTAAGTAAACACATATCAGATAGGTATATACGTAAATATGTCATTCTCCATTACATCTGTAAAAAAACGTTAAGAAAAATATTAGTGATTGAATTAAAAACATTTGTCTGCATAAGCAAACTATGCTCATACTTAAAAACACACATGACCAAGAATTCACACACAAGCTGCTGCAAACGTCTTGTACTACATCACACACTCACCAAGGATTCATACAGGATCTGTAGTAACATTAACACAGCTGATGTTTCTGTTTCACAACGAGTCAAAGTTCAACAAACATTTGTTTGTGACAAACTCAGAGAAACAGACGTTGGTGGTGAAGCACAAAAGAGGAGGATGAGGAAGATCAGAGCTGGAGACGAGACATGAGGAGAGAAAACAGGCCTCAGGTCAAACTGGAACCAAAGGAGGATTCAGGACACAGAGAAATAGATGGAATGAGAAAAGAGAGTTTGTGTCCATCAGAGGAGAAGCAACGTGAGGGATTCACAGGGACAGAAAATGATCACAAACATTCAATCAACAGTTTTCATATACAGTAAAAATCATCTGTGAACATCTGGAATCTTCTCACTCATTCAACTCAGTGATTATTCTCTGATATCACAGTTTGTCACACGTTGAACTGAAACATCCTGATATTCACTGGAAAACAACATTGCAACAGGTCATCAACATTTGATCCTCCAATAATCAGAGCTTCCATCTTTAAAGGACGGAGGAGGAAGAGATTCACAAGGAATCATTTAGAACTGGTTCAGAAAGAAACTGGTTTAATACATGAATCTGAAAACGCGACAGACATGAACAGACTGAACTATGTTCAACAGTGACAACGTTTCTCTGACAGGATCAAACTCTCACTACGACACATCACACAGAGACACTGAGGAACCAGGAGAACAGAACCCAAACCCAAACCCAGGATAAAGAGGTTCAGTGAATGTGGTGTTGAAGGTGTGAAGATGGATCAGTTTGTCAGAAGAGACTCTGTAGAAGGACAGAGAACCAGCAGGACGGTCCACATACACTGATACTCTGTCAGACACAGAGGAGGAGATGGACGTTACTATGTTATTGTGTCTGACAGAGTAACCATTATCAGAGCAGATCAGACTCCAGGACTGATCATTGAATCCAAACCAACAGTCATCACTGCGTCCTTTCCTTCTGATTCCTCTATAACTCACTGATAAATGAACTCCTCCTCTGCACTCAACCTCCCAGTAACAGCGACCAGTCAGACCATTACTACACAGCAGCTGAGGACACAGGTCAAATCTGTCTGGATGATCAGGATATGACTGATCCTCCTTCACACATGTCACCTTCCTGTTGTTGTCAGACAGTTGTAGTCTCCTGTTCACTGTGTTTGTGTCAATCGTGAGTTGACAGGAATCTGATGGAGAGAACAAGACACAATCCAGCTGCAGTTATTGATCTATCATCATTTTGATGATGAATCATGACAGTTTGAAGATGGTTGAATGTTGCTGATCTCAGTAAAAACACACTTACACTTGCTCAGACCTGGTCTCAACCATCGGACTCCACCAGGCTCCACCCTGAAAGGAGGAGGGGGTCAGAGACATGCAGACATGGACATTACATGGCTCTCACACACATTGTTGTAGGATTGTGTTCAGATGGAGGCTTGTATGTAGGGATGGACACTCAGCAACAACTAACGAGGAGTTGGATCCTCATCTTGGAATCTACGGAGCAGGAGGTGACATGGAGAAAAGCTTTGACTTCTCTATTTTACTTCATCACTTTTGGTGTCAGACACCTGCTTTCAGTCTCACTCTGTCACCACCAAACTAATGTGACACCACAGGAAGCAAATTCTTAATGTGTTTATTATCACACACTCCAAGGTTGGGTTCTAAGTTCATAAAGCTCCACATCCCTACTTGCTCCTCCATCAGACACTGTGTGTAGTTGTGTCCATACCTGAGAGTGTCCAGTCTCCAGTGTGGATCCTTGACTCCAGCAAACAGCAGCTCCACTCCTGAGTCTCCTGGATGATTGTAGCTCAGGTCCAGCTCTCTCAGATGGGAGGGGTTGGAGCTCGGGGCTGAGGCCAGAGAGACACAAGCTTCCTCTGAGAGCAGACAGCCTGACAGCCTGAACACACACAATGTTAAAGCACACTTACATACTACAGTTTGGATTAGAGGCACATTTGATCATCTACTGTTTAATAGGTTCAACAACAACCAGTAAAACAAAAATGGAGAAGTTGAAATCATTTCACATCTCATTTAATATATGTGACTAAAGAGTTTACAAAGAAATGTGGAGAGTTTATTGAACTTGGTTCTGTGGATTGAGCTCATTTAAAGGACTTTACAGACAATGTGAGTGTGAGTGTTGTGCACATTTCTTAGATGATCATTAGCTTCATGAATCCTGACCTGAGAGTCTCCAGTCGACAGTGAGGACTCTTCAGTCCAGCACACAGTAGTTTCACTCCTGAGTCCTGCAGGTTGTTGTTACTCAGGTCCAGTTCTCTCAGAATAGAGGACTGAGAGCTGAGAACTGAGGACAGAGCTTCACAGCTTCTCTCTGACAGGTCACACACACTCAGTCTGAAAGATGAAGATGTGGGTTAAGATGGAAATTAAACCATTCAGTGTCTCATGACTTGATGGAGAAAGAACCAACAACATGATCCTGACTGAAATGTTCCGGTCTAAACTCTGATAAACACCAGTGAACTTCAGGCTTTGTCACCAGCAGAGAACAGAGACACTGACTGCACACATGTTTTAGTGTGGACCAAAGTGTCTCCATAGGATCCAAGCTGTCAGTGACCTTTGACCTTCTCCACTCCTGTGGAACAGCTGTGCTTCCTGCTGCAGGTGATGGTGGTTCTGTGATGCTGCTAGGATTCATTTCCTCTTCTCTGCTCCTCCTCCAATCAAACATCATCCACTGTCTGTGGTGTTTGATGATCATCAATGAGCTTCACTCAACTATTTAGTTCTGTTTCCTGTTCTGAACCTGCTGCTGATTCTCTCCTGCTTTTATTTGCTCCAAGCAGATTATCTGTAGCTGCTTACGATTATAAGATTAAGATTCTTCATTTAGTCTCAGTCAGTCTCAATTACTTCCTTCCTTTCAGTCATTAAACAGTTAAATGTGATTAGTCCTGAAGGCGTTGACCTCATAATAAACCTGCTACATTTCACATAAGTTCACACAGAACTAAAACATGGAGTCTGACCTCAGAGTCTCCAATCGACAGTGACGACTCTCCAGAAAACCACACAGATGCTTCGCTCCTGAATCCTGCAGGTTGTTGTTACTCAGGTCCAGTTGTTTTAGAAGTGACGGGTTGGACAGAGCTGAGACCAGAGAATCACAGCTGATCCCTGACAAACTGCAGAGACTCAATCTGAATTTAAAAAAAACACGTGGATCAAAGCATTAATAATGAGTCAGATTTGTCCTGATCACTGATGTTTAGTCTAAAATGAGCAAAGTGACTTTGTGCTTGTGTTGTTGTGTCGTCATAATCTCAGCTTCTGCACATCATCCACATGTCAGCACAACATTCATAAACCTGTTGATGTCAGCACTGATTCACAAGCTGCTGCTGGAACCACTAGAAAACCAGACGTGTTGGATTAAAGACTTCATCTGGTTCCTTTCATTCATCGTCTTCTCTCTAAATCTGAACTATTCTGTGTCGTCTGATGGAAAATGTTCAGACTAATGTTTGGATCAAACTCCAAACTGACCATTATTGATGAAGTGAATAGTCTTTAGAACTGATCCCAGTCAGATGGATGTTCTCTCCTCTGGTTCTACATGGAACCTAGAACCTTGTGTAGCAACATGTCTGCAGCCTCATATTCATGCTCCTGTTTCCTGCTTGTGTCTCTACAAAGTGACATCATTGTCTGACAGGAAGCATCACACACAGGTTGAAGTGTCGCCTGTTGATGGAGACGAATCAGACGCATCTAAAGATCCTTCAAACATGTGGAGACATGATTTACTGAGTCTCTGCTGCTGAGTCACATTTAAAGAAAAAGACGTCACAAACTTCTGTTCATGAGATTCATGGACTCTATAGAGTCACAACAAACTGTCAATCATTCCTGCAGAATTATGACACATGAGTCTCTTACAGTACTTAGGTTCAAGTGGAGACCTTTGAAGTGACGAGCTGAAAAACATGAACCAGGAAAAACACTGACCTCAGAGTCTCCAGTCGACAGTGAGGACTCTTCAGTCCAACACACAGAACCTTCACTGAGTCCTGCAGGTTGTTGTTACTCAGGTCCAGATGTGTCAGATGTGACAGGTTGGACTTCAGAGCTGAGGCCACAACTTCACAGTGAGTCTCTGTGAGTCCACAGCCAGAAAGTCTGTGATGACAGTAAATATAAAGTCTATAAATGTGAAGTGACTTCATGAATGTTGATGCTGAAGCAGCTGTAGCTCAGTTGGTCTCATCCATCACAAAGTGTGAAGCTCTGTTGGTTCCACCAGATCCCAGAGATTAGAACCAATGTGTGTCTGGACAGAACCAGAAGAACCAAAGACAGATCATAGAAACATGTTGCAGACGCTTCATCCACTGAAAGAAATGACCATCAGCTGTGACCACATGTCAACTGTCAAAAGCTTTTAGCAGAAACTCTTCAGAGCTAAAGTTTCTCTGTTGGATTTGACTTAAAGCTCCATCAAGGAAAGAAAGACAGAAGATCCTGATGTTCACTAACTTTACAGCTGCTTTGATCTGTTCTTCAACAAAGACATTTTCTAGAAATCAGTAGTGTTTTCACTCTGTGAACTTTTAGATTCTGTGTGTGAAGTGTTTCTCTTTAACACTGAGGCTTCAGCTTCATGTTGCTGTAGAATATTAATGATCACATTAACGTTGGACTTACTGAGCCTTTCTGCAGTTCCTCACAGCTGGAATCAGTCTCTGTCGTCCCTCCCATGATGTTTTGTACTTGTTCAGGTCCAACTCATTCAGAACCTCCTCTGACATCTGCAGCATGTAGGCCAGAGCTGAGCACTGGATCAAGGAGAGTTCCTTCTCTGATCTGTTCTCTGACTTCAGGAACTCTTGGATCTGCTGATGCACTGAGTGGTCGTTCATCTCCATCAGACAGTGGAAGATGTTGATGCTTCTGTCTGGAGAGATTCTATCACTGTTCACCTTCTTCAGCTTGTTGATAATTGTCTGGATGGTTTCTGGACTGTTCTCTGTGTGACCCAGCAAACCTCCTAAGATTCTCTGGTTGGACTCCAGACAGAGGCCATGAAGGAAGCGAACAAACAGGTCCAGGTGGCCACTTGGACTCTGGAGGGATTTAAACATGCTTCTACTCAGGACATCATGCAGAGAGGAGAGAGTTGAAGGATAAACAAACAACTGTTTTGTTTTTTTAAGGATTGATTCTGTGTGTTTACAGTCTTTCAGTAACTCCTCCAGTTCCTCCATCTTCCCGTTGGTGTAACAGAGCATCATGTGAACAGCAGCCAGAAACTCCTGAACGCTCAGATGAACAAAGCTGAACATCTTGTCCTTGGTTTTCCTCCCTCGCTCCTGTTTAAAGATCTCTGTGAACACTCCTGAACACACTGAGGCTCCACTGACATCGATGCCGCTCTCTTTTAGATCTTCCTCATAGAAGATCAAGTTTCCCTTTAGCAGCTGCTTAAAAGCCAGTTTAGCCAATGACTTGATGTAGTTGCTGCTCTGTTCTGGTCCGTACTTGTCTTTAGTCCGATCCATCTGAAACCCCAGGAACTCTGCGTACATTTCTGTCAGGGTCTTGGGCAGCTCTCCTCCCTCTCTGGTTTCCAGCAGATCCTCCAGAACCGTAGCAGTGATCCAGCAGAAGACTGGGATGTGGCACATGATGTGGAGGCTTCGTGACGTCTTGATGTGGGACATGATTCTGTTGCTCTGCTCCTCATCTGTGAATCTCTTCCTGAAGAACTCCTCCTTCTGTGGGTCAGTGAACCCTCTGACCTCCGTCACCACCTCAACAAAGTCTCCATGAATCTGATTGGCTGCTGCAGGTCGTGTGGTGATCCAGATGCGAGCAGAGCGTAGTAGTTTTCCTCTGATGAGGTTTGTCAGCAGCTCATCCACTGAGGTGGACTCTGTGACGTCACGTTGACCCGTCTCCTTCTCACTGGTGCTACAGTCCAGTTGGAGGCGACTCTCGTCCAGTCCATCAAACACAAACAGAAGTTTGAAGCTGCTCTTGTCATAGTTGCTGTTTCCTGATGACTGTAGATGTGTAAAGATGTGATTCAGAGCCTCCAGGCTGATGGATTCAGTTTCTGGGATACATTTATGAATGAGCTCTGACAAACTGAACTTCTGTCCCTTCAGTGGATTCAGCCGACGGAAGGTGAAGGGGAAAATCAGATGCACGTCTTGATTGGACCTTCGTTGGGTCCAGTCCAACACAAACCTGTTCACAAGGACTGTTTTTCCAATCCCAGCGATTCCATTGGTCAACACTGTTCTGATGCGTCTGTATTTACCAGGGGGATGTTTGAACAGGTCACTGGGCTTCACTGGCTCCTCTGCTGATCTTTGCTTCTGCTGTGTCGTCTCAAGCTGTTGGACCTCATGCTGTGTGTTGATGTGTGAATCCGGCCCAGCTGTGATGTACAGCTCTGTGTAGATGTCATCCAGACGTTGGTCGACTTCTGACCAGCCTGGTTTCACACACACAAACTGGTCTTGGAGGTTTGATTGAAGCATCTGCTGGTAATATGTAATGAACCGTGGCTCTGGTACTGGAACCACTGGATTTGGTTCTAATATAGCACAAAGAAGACAAAGTCTGCAGAGTCAACAAATGTCTCGTTCTTTGATTCAAGTCTTTACAACATTTTAACATAATGAAACAGCCTAAAAAACTAGACCTATTCAAAAGAAGAACTTTGCTGCATCTGATTTTTAGATTTTGCTTCACATTAAACCAACTTAACCTCCAACACATCAGTAAATGTGTGATTGTGTGTCTGATGTTAAATGTTGAGATAAATCCTCTTACTCTGCAGACAGTCAGCCAGCTCCTCCTGCTTCATCCTCCTCAGGAAGTTCACTGTGATGCTCAGAAATGCGTCTCTGCTGCTCCTCCTCTGCTCTTCATCCTCACCATCCATCTCCTCTTCATCCTCCCTCTGACTCTCTAAGCATTCTGGGTAATCTGGTCTCAGAAGCTTCTGCATCTTCTTCAGCTCCTTCTTCACAAACGTGACAATGTTTTCCTCCAGCAGCTGGAACAGAAACTAAATGAATGACATGATCCAACTAAAACCATGGAGCCAAACATCAGATCTATGTTGGACACACTGACAATTCACTGGTCTAAAAGGTGCAGCACGGAGATGATTGAACACAACAGATGAACAGTAGTAGTTATACATGTACAGACCATAAATATGGAGTCCAGGTGTGTTTGGTGCTGCTGGACAGACTGAGCACTGGGAACCTCTGATCTCTGCTGGTCCACTCTGTGGAGGAACCATGAAGAATGAGTCCACACAGAGACACACACAAGGTAAAGGTCCATGAAGTGATGTTGGATGTGAGCAGTGAGTCAGAGACTCCCTGAAGTGGTGAAGGTTTACTGTCAGTCAGTTGCTTCAGTCTCAGCTCTGAACAACATATATCTCTGCCTCCATCACTGAACAAAGCTAAAGTGTTGGAACAAGGAGTCTGGTGGGATCAGACTGGTTGTACTGGGCAGTTCCCAGTGGGAATACGTTGAACTAAGAACATTTAACTACTTCCTACATTCATTCATTGTTGGACGTCGGCTCTGGTGCCAACACTGGGGACAAACAGTCGTCTCCACTGCATCAACATCACAACTAAAGTCTCCAGTAGTAACTTCAAGTTACTGCTGCATTGGAAGAAGCTTTATTCGACCAAAACCTTCATGTAGAGACGTCAATAAACAGATTCGATCAGAGATGATCAGCTGCTTCCTTTGACTCAGCACTTCATTAGAAGAGGAGCAGCCTCTGAGACCCTCTACCGGATCAGAGCTTTAGCTACTGCTGGATGAAGATTTGATCAATGATCAGAGTGAAGAAAGCTTCTCCTTCACAGTTTACATCAGATTTTTCAGAATGATTCAAAGTAACAACAACTCACTGTGACTCTGATACAGGTTGGTCTTTGAAATCAATGTAATTATCCTTTGACTGGTCGCTCTTGAAGGACACACAGCTGGGTCCAGGTCCAGGTCCAGGTCCAGCAGATCCTCGTCTCTGATGGGACCTAATAGAAAAACACCTATGTGATGTAACACCTACATCAGAAGAACATGAACATGCTGCAAATTCATGCAGTCAGTTTATAAGATCATAGAATAAACTAACAAAGATTCATATCAGTGAGTTTGGATCAGTTCTTACTTTGTGTCTGAGGCTCCAGGTTCAGGGCTGAATAATGGAGGCTCTATAATGGACCGTTCACTCTTCATAGACACACATCTGGATCCTGGAGACTCTGCTCCGTCCTCTTCCTCCACACAAACACTCATCTTCTGAAAAAGCGTTCAGTCAATAGTTTTACGACGAAGGAACAGTGTTGTAATAATGTTTTGGTAATGGATTATTCCAAAATGATGCAGTAAAACAGTATGATATTTGCTGTATTAGTAGTCAATGAAGTACTAGGTAGTACTGTGAAGGAACAGTGTTCTAATAATTTGAGGAACTCATTTCATTCAAGGCAAGTTTTAGAATAGAGGCCAGTTGTGTTTTTATACATTTCATGAGTGAATATTTCCAAACATACACAGTAAATTCCATCACTTCTAATATTTTGCAGTTCATAGTATTTTTTTGTTAGGACGTTAGCTCTAATATCATCTCCCTTGTTCACTAGAGTGAGTCTATCGGTGCTTCGCGCAACACTGTTACCGTAAGTATCACACGAATCGCGCACTTCTACCATATCGACGGTTCATTTGACCGCAGTGACAAATTACAATCAGAGCCTGAACACGAACCCCTCACATCCAGTTCTTGTCACTGTTCGTTTGACAGAAGTGGATCGTGTCTCTTCTTCCTCTACATCACATGTGTCAAGCTCCGGTCCTCGAGGGCCGGTGACCCTGCTGGTTTTCCAGCTCTCTCTGCTGATTACCTTGATCAGGTGTGTCAGTTGGCTTTTCCAGCTTGTCATTGACTGAACACACCTGAACAAGGTGATCAGTAGGGTCTGCGACTGCGGTCAATTGAGCCGTCGTTCGTTCATCCGTCGTTCAGCCAGCCGCGCTTCAAAAACGTCTTGCGCCCGTATTACGCGCTTTACAGCAGAGCACAAATTACGCTCGTCGCGACTTCCTCTTTTAATAGCGAGACGTCGGTCTGTTCAAAATATGGAAATCTACGAAACAAAATATTGCATATATAGAAAAACTGTCGCCTAATAAAGATCTCTGTACTTTTACTGTAAAATTAAGCATTTATTAGTATTTAAAAATACCATGTCATACTGTAAAACTTTTATAATTATTGACTTAACTTTGGTGCATAGTTCCAGGCTCAGACCACTTTCCCCCTGATCTACTAGAGATGTATTATCACCCCACAAATATTCATGTATTTTTACTGTATAGTTTAGGATTTAGCAGTACTTGAAAGTACTATGTCATACTGTAATACAGTCAACTTTCATGATTAATAACTTGACTTTGGTGCATAGTTCCAGGCCCAGACCACTTTCCCCTTGTTCTACTAGTGATGTACTATGACCCCACAAATATTCATGTATTATTACTGTATAGTTTAGGATTTATTAGTATTCAAAACTTCCAGGTCATACTCTAATACTCTATGGGCCTTATATTCAACTATGATGATGAATAACTTGACTGTAGTGCATAATGCCAGGCCCAGATTATGTGACTTTTCACATAAAAAACTGTGAGTGAGACTAAGCACACACACATTAAATCCTTTTATTACCATCTGTTAGGACTCCAAAGTGTGACTTTTAATATTGAAAATAAAGGTTTAATGTTTAATATAAAGTCATGGAACAGTCAAAAACTGAATATTTATGTGTGAAACATACATTAACGTGGTGGAGGAGTTTGTGTGCCTGAATGACCCCGGGAGCTATGTTGTCGGGGGCTAAATGCCCCTGGTAGGGTCTCCCAAGGCAAACAGGTCCTGGGCTGGGCTGAACTGGAGGAAGTGTCCGGAGAGAGGGAAGTTTGGAGTTTGCTTAGACTGTTGCCCCCGCGACCCGCCCCAAGAAAAAGCGGTTGAAAATGAATGGATACTGAAATCTTTATTTGTTCTCATTAAACCATTTCTCATGTCTGGAGTTTGTTTTATCAAAGTTATTGCCGTCTCTGTTCTTACACATTGTACTATCTAGTTTTGAACACTAAAATGTAAATACAAAATGTATATAACCAAATATTCAGGATTAGATTTAATGCAATTATTCTCTCTTCACAATACAGACTTAAAACAATAAAAAAGAAAGTTACACACTACACTGTTTGTAGTGCAGTACTTGGTTTTATGCTTGACTGTAAGGGCCATATTTCAGCATAACATGGTACTACTAAAATCCTAAACTATACAGTAAAAGTACACAGATATTTGTGGAGTGATAGTACGTCTCTAGTAGATCAGGGGGAAAGTGGTCTGGGCCTGGAACTATGCACCAAAGTCAAGTCATTATTCATCAAAGTTGACTGTATTACAGTATGACATAGTACTTTCAAGTACTGCTAAATCCTAAACTATACAGTAAAAATACTATGGTCTGAGCCTGGAACTATGCACCAAAGTCAAGTTATTAACGATTAAAGTTGACTATACGGCCCATACAGTTACAGTATGACTTGGTAGATTTGAATACTAATAAATCCTAAACTATACAGTAAAAATACACGAATCTTTGTGGGGTGATAGTACACCTCTATTAGAATAAGGAGAAAGTGGTCTGGGCCTGGAACTATGCACCAAAGTCAAGTTATTGATCATCAAATTTGACTGTATTACAGTATGACATAGTACTTTCAAGTACTGCTAAATCCTAAACTATACAGTAAAAATACATGAATATTTGTGGGGTGATAATACATCTCTAGTAGATCAGGGGGAAAGTGGTCTGAGCCTGGAACTATGCACCAAAGTTAAGTTAATAATTATAAAAGTTTTACAGTATGACATGGTATTTTTAAATACTAATAAATGCTTAATATTACAGTAAAAGTACAGAGATCTTTATTAGGCGACAGTTTTTCTATATATGCAATATTTTGTTTCGTAGATTTCCATATTTTGAACAGACCGACGTCTCGCTATTAAAAGAGGAAGTCGCGACGAGCGTGTTTTGTTCTCTGCTGTAAAGCGCGTAATACGGGCGCAAGACGCTTCTGAAGCGCGGCTGGCTGAACGACGGAGGAACGAACGACGGCTCACTTGACCGCAGTGAGCTGCGGCAGGGAGAGGTGGAAAACCAGCAGGGCAACGGCCCTCATCGGAATCACTTTGACACCCCTGCTCTACATTAACAAACAGACTCAGTAACAGTAACGTTGTTAAACACTCACCTCTTCTTCCTGGTGTTTGTTTAACCTTTTCTCCGTCTGCTCTGTTCTCGCAAAATGGAGAACTCACTGGAGACGTTTCTGTTCGGTTTCGCTCCTGCATCACGTGATCACTGAGGCTCCGCCCCCTCTCTGTTTATAAGAAACCAGGAGAGTTGAAGCAACAGAGTAATAAAGCATGGAAGCAGCAATGCTACAGGATGATAGAGATCCAAACTATCAGACGTTTCCAACATGTTATATTTTGTTCTTAGTAACTTAGCTGCTGCTGGGACTAATTTAATGAAACTGTAATGTTCAAGTCAATGTTATCTTATTTACCTAAAAGATGCTGTTTTATGTTCAATCAGAGCAAAGAACAAGGAAGCGTTTGTCTGGCTGTTCCACTATTTCATGTTTACATCAGTTACAGTATCAGATAACGAGTTAAGCAGGGTATTGATACTGTAAAATAAAGGATTATACAAAGGGTAAATATGTGTTATGAGTTCAATGAGCTGTGAGAAAGTGTCTTCATAGATTGTGTACAGGTGGAGAAGGCAGCAGAGGTCATGGTTCCTTCTTAGAAGGTTTGAATGAGTCCATCCATCGACTGGATCCTTTGACTGATGCTCTTCTTCTTTATGGGAGGAGACAATCAGTTGATCCAGGTTTGCCCTGTTTTGTGTTAGAAATGCTCCAGAAACAGGAAGGACATTGTTTATAGTGCAGCTCCATCACAGAGGGAAGAAGCAGAGGAGGAGTTCAACCTGTTCACTGATGCTGTTAAACTGACTGTCTGGTTCTGTCTGGAAGTTCTACTATTAGTGTTTGTTTCAGAACCAGATGTACAGGAATAGATGGAAAAGTAGAACCAAGCTGCTGAACCTGCACTGTCTGTGCTGCCTTTTGATATGTTTTCATTATGTCTGCACATAAATACTTATCGTAAGTAAAATAACTGTGTTACGGTCACTTTGAGTGACATCAGGCATTGAGGAGCTTCACATGAAGGCCATGAGTGACATAGTGAAGTTAGACAAAGACATTATTCCACATTTCCTGCAGGACTTTAGCCCCAGTCTTCATTAGTGTGATCATAACTCTGTGTGAACACAGACCAGACTCATTGTTTAACATCACTAATGGTTCAGTTTCTGCTCTTTTCCATGAACTGCATCATGTGAACGAACAACCTTCAGTCCCTGGATGAATGTTTACACATCTAGAGTTTATAATGGTTGTTTGCCATGATGTTGGTCTCATCTCACTGAGTTGAACACTCAGATTTCACACTTGACTTTACAGACTCAACGTGTGACGTGTGAAGTGAGATGCAATAAAGATGGAAACAAGGTGGAGAAGCTTCCTGTGTTTGTTCAGTGGAAATCCTCTGAAACACACAGCTCTGAACTCAGTTTAGACCTAAAACCTTTGACTTTCCTGACTAAATGAGAGGAACTAGTCCAAACACACAGTGTGTGTAGTCAGTACTTAGTGACACTGGACTCTCTCTGCTCCTGAAGTCAAGTGTCTGTGAACACACTGAGCTGCACAGGTAGCATGTAGCCTTCATCACAAAGAGCCGGAGCCACATTCCTCAGGTGGAGTCAAACAGGCTCAGACAGGTACAGACACCTCATCAGTTCTCTGTGGAACCAGGTGTTAGTCCTGACATGAACCCAGTTCAGCCTGATGCTGTGGAACCACAAACCCACAGAACAGGTCCAACCCACAGTCTTTATTTCAACATAATCTAGAGCAGTGGCTCAACGAGATAAGAGGCTGCTGCGAAGTAAGGTTGTTGGTTCAAGTCCTCCATACCTTAAAGTGTTTTTTTTTCCAAATAAACTATAAATACAACATCGAACACATCACATCACCTAAACAGAGCAGTGGCTCAGAGGTTAAGTGGTTGTCCTTGTGAAGTTAGGTTCAGAGTTCAAATCTGGTTTGATTTTAGCTACTTTTAGGCACAGCTCTCAAAGCGTAGGCTTAAAAGCACACCAGAAGCATCTTCAAGTGTGAAGGGTTCCTCAGTGATGTACTGGGGAAGATGATGAGTGTAACCTCAAGGCGTGCAGACCTCATGATGGAATCCTGTGCACTGCTGGTTCCTGGACCACACAATGTCATTTTATCAAAAACAGATTATTATAAAATAAAGTGACAATAGTTTCAATAAAATAGTGCAACAGAAAATGTCAACATAAATTAATAAAAACAAACAAATATTATAATAACACATGTGAGAACACAAGTCTAACAAACTGAATGAGGTGTACAGGCTGGAAGGAATCATAGCCAACTTTGATAGAAAGTTTATATTATCCACAATCGTTTAATAACATTTATTATCTAGTTCTAATCTCAGTGGACGTAATGGTCTGTTTCTGAAGATGAGCTCATCTCTCGCTATATTATAATGTTGGGAGGTGTCTGTTGAAGGTGGAGACTGCTATCTGTATGCGTTAAATACATGGAACAGGAGAAGGAGCTTTTTTAGAGCATCTTCAATGGACATCTCGTGTGCATTGGCTGTGTCTCTCCACCCCCGGGGTGCCAAGGGTGTAACTGCAGAAATAAATTTGACAGACCTTTGGATTCTTCTCTTTTCTTGAGTCATCAGAACCCGTGTGGTACTGTGTTTAAGATGAATAAGAAAATTATTTTATAGTCCCATAGCGGGGAAATTACTTACTTCACACAACAGCAAGTACAGGGCAGAGGAATACAGTGACATAATCAAAAACAGTTAAAAAGACACTTTGTGTTGGCACAGTACAACGCAGTACAGTACAGGCACAGTGAGTATGAGGTCATTGAAAGGGTTATTGCACAGCAATAGATATGAATCTTGTACCGGTTTGCACAAATGTTGCACAGAAGAATTGTTGCACATTGTGTAAATATAGAACAGATATATAATAATGCACAAATTTGCACAAATATTGTACAGAGGAGATTTCTACGTAACCACTGATGCAGTGGGTGAGTGAATGTAGTGGGAGGTAGTTAGCAGTTCTGATTGTACATCTCTCCTTCACACAGCGAGGGTGGATCAGTCTGCTACTGAAGCTGCTCCAGAGCAGACAGTGAGTCCTCCAGTGGGTGAGAGTCCTGGTCCAGGATGGATGTGAGTTTATCTAGGACCCTTCTCTCACCCACCTCCTGCACCGTGTCCAGAGTGCAGCCCAGGACAGAGCTGGACTTCTTGATGACCCTGTCCAGTCTCTTCCTGTCCCTCACTGTGATGCTGCTGCCCCAGCAGACCACACGTACAGGATGGCTGATGCCACCACAGAGTCATAGAAGGTCTTCAGGAGTGGCCCCCTCACTCCAAAAGACTCAGTCTCCTTAATCGCAGAGTCATCAGCAACTTCTACAGAACACAACTGTCCGTGTTGTGTCTGAAGTCTGATGTGTAGAGGGTGAAAAGGAAAGGGGCCAGTACTCTGTAGGTCAAAGTGTCAGACAGACAGTACCTAAGCCTCAAAAACTGAGGCCTGCTTGTCTGCGTGTTACCTGAGATGAAAGGGTGTGTGTATGTGAGTGTGCGTGTGTGAGTGGGTGTATGTGGGTGTGTGAGAAAGAGGAAGAGAGAAAGTGTGCCCCCCTTTAGGGGCTTGCTGAGACGCGTCCCTTATGAGTTTTCTCTGTTGGTTTTAGCACAAAAACATAGATAAACACATTTGGCAGGAAGAATGAATCATGGTGTAGAATGGAGTTACAGTAAGTTGATGATTAAGTTAAAATAACTTAATCATTGTTATTAATATTATTTTTCAGGGCCTTATAGAAATGTGGTGAGACATTAAATAAACTGCCCACAGTACTGTGGCGCTGATAAATGATTCTTTCATAGCAAAACAATTGAAGTGTAGACTAAGATTTGTGGTAATTGTGGTTTCTAACACCACACGTGACAGTGGCGCCCTCTGCCGGCTACAGTTGTAAACAGGATCTACCTGCTTGTCTATGTGTAAAAAATGTTTCTCCGTTTTTACATGTGTGACAATGCTACACTGTTTGTTATGTGATGTGTGAAAAAGGACAATGCTACACAAAAACATGAACTCGGTGGATGAACTTTAATAATTGATTCATCGGACGAGTTCAAGCCAAGCGGAAACGGAAGCAGGCAACATTTTCCCATAATCCACCACGATAAGCTGAAAGCGCCTTTTGCAACTCCTACATGTCAACAAGGAGGAGGGGAAGAGGCTCTGCTTTAATAAAACGTCTAATACATTAAAACAGTCAGACGCTGGTTTTGTGGGACTCTACTCATATTGTTAATTAGTTTATTTGATTGTTTTTTGTGTTCACTAGCACCGACATGGCTCCGCTCAGCTTAATGACTGCAAGTGTTAGCTTGTTGGCTAAGTCGTTCAGCGTCTTGTCCTGCACAGGTTCTCTGGCAAGGTAGCTAACCTAATGTTACTTTACCGCGTTAGTTCGGTGAAGTGAGCGCGAGTTAGTGCATACATTTTTGCTTTTTGTTAAATTTGACTGTAAGCCTAAAAGTTAAGCTGTTTGCTGTTAGAAAAGACCGCGTGCTATTTCAAACGCGTACCGAACTGGTGTCGGTATAAATGACATGCACACAGGTGCGGATTCTTTATTGTGAGGTTAAATGCTATGCGGGTTTTATAGTACTGTGAAATATTGTGATCACGTCTGAAACACCAGGAAGTATTTTCTCTATTAGTCTGACTGGACTAACTGGACTGGTTACAGTGACTGTAACCCGTACATATTTTTGCTGCAGGTGTGCCAGTATCCTCCCTACAGTATATGCCGTCCCAGTGAAATGTCTGACCTCGCTGACCAGTGGCCCTCCAAAGAGACCTCTGAATGGATACATGAGATATGTTAGGCAACAGAAGCCAGACTTGATCAAACAAAACCCAGGTAAACTCTGTTTTCAGAAAGTTCACCACAAATATCAACAGAAAAGCATGTAATTAATGAATTGTGATTAATTAATCTCATTAAAATGTGCAGTCTTATTTCAGATGTGTTACTATCCTAGGTTCAGGACTTTGTATTTCTGTTGTCAGGGATTAACTCAATTTTTGTTTTTAGACATCAGAGCAGTGGATATTGTCAGAAAGATCGCCCAGCAATGGAGAACAATGAGCCCAGAACAGAAACAGGTATTTTCATCAGTAAGACTCTGTAGGACTTTCTTCAGCCTATGCTGGCTTTTAATAGTAGTCTTGAGCGATTTCAGCTGTAGAATACAAATACAGCAATGTATTGTCTTTTGTTTTTGTAGCCATTCGAGGAGGCCTCTCTCCGTGCCAGGGAGCAATTTAAGGTAGACCTCCAAAACTACCAAGCTCAACTGACCCCAGCACAAATCCAGCAACAAGTACTGGACAAGAAACAGAGATTGGCCAGGAGGATGTCTATTCGTAAAAAGAGAGTAAGAGCGTTCTGTCATTTCTCTGGGCTTAGAAATACATAATACAATTATTTAAAAACATATTAAATTATTGAGCTGTCTGACCTTGTTAAGTGTTCTTGTTTGTTCTTTGCAATGTACTTGTGTGTGTGTGTGATCCAGGAGCTAACCAACTTGGGAAAGCCCAAACGTCCTCGTTCTCCATTTAACATCTTCATGTCAGAGCACTTTGAAGAGGCCAGAGGAACCACCTTGCCGGTCAGTAACCACATAATTAAAGCATTATTCTGACAAACGTTTTCCTGGTATGTGCTGCTCACTGTTTAGAATAGTTTGCTTTAAATTGCTGTTCACTGTATAGAATAGTTTGCTTTAAATTGCTGGATTCTGTGATTTCTTGGATAATTATCATATCTCATTAACATGACACCTGATGTTGCTGGTATTATTGTTAATGTTCATTCAGGCAAAGATGAAATCACTTCTTGAGGACTGGCGTAATCTGTTCGACCACCAAAAACAGGTTGGCCACCAGTCATTATGTATTCATCATGTATATTTTTAAAAGGCCTTTATTTAGATGTCCCTATGTTTATTCCACCTGTCAGGTCTACACACAGCTGGCAGAGGATGATAAGATCCGCTATAAGAATGAGATGAAATCATGGGAGGACCACATGGCAGAGATTGGGCGAGACGACCTGATTCGACAGCAGACCCTGTCCACAAAGAGAGAAATCAAGAAACCGAAATCTCAAGTGGCCAAGAAGAGAACGAAGAAGGCTGCAGTTAAAACAGTGAAAAAAGCCCCTGCTACAGCAAAGTCCAAAACATCACAAAAGGCAGCGAAAAGCAGCAGCACAAAAGCTGTCAGGACGACCAAGAAGGCATAGAACGTGTGTATGAGTCTAGAATAAACACTGTGTTCATGGCAACTGAAGGTAGGAGTTTAAAAGATCCAGCCCTGCTTGACTTTGAAAAGTCACGGTTGTCTAAAAAGTTTCAGCAAGGCAAACATTTTGAAGCATTCAAGCAGCCCAGTAAAGCCTGTACCTCAGTAAACATACACCAGAGGTGTGTAATGTGTAGAACGTGAGCTTATTCTGCCCCTCCACACAAATGGTGACAGACTAATTTGTTGGTTTAATATTTCATAACAAATATCTAGAATAAAAGCATCCAGTACATCACCTGAGGTTTTAGCTGTTGGGCACCTCATATTAAGCTCCACTCTGAGAAGAGTGCTGCTGGCTGCACATCGAAACAAGCTCAACATTAAGGATGCACAGCATACGAATTACTGTGCAGCCTGACTGAATATTGTTTCATTGCAATTGTTAGTGTAGCATAGGTTCACACAGTTGCAGGTTTAAACTGTGAAATTCTTTTTCTTTTTTCAACAATTTCAAATGAAGCAAGGTCCCCGTGGCAATTCACTTTTTCTAAACCTTCATCTATATAATTGTTTAAATCTCATGAAGAGTTGCTGTCCTCAGATGTCCAATGTGTTAAGACTGGATTCTGACATCTCTATGAAGACATGTGATGCAAGTGTCCTTTGTTAAAGGGAATTCTGTCTGTTAATCCTGAGGTCCAGGTTTTTCTGCGCTTTAACAGTGGACTCCCAACTGCTAACCACAACATGCTTTTATCGTTGCTTGTACACTGTATGTAGTGCTGCCATGTTTCGATTATAGTTTTCTTTGTACTGTACATTTGCTGAATAAACATTTACACACACTTTTCTACAAAATGACTTTTAATGCTTCCTTAAAACTGTAACACATGGAAATCACAATAAGAACATACAATACTATATATTGACTGTTTTAGTTAAAGATCTAAATACTGCACCTGAATTTAACATCACAGAAACTAAGGAGTATTTTCCAGGTCTAGGCTCATCAACAAACCAGTATAATTTTAGTATCTGATTTCTAGTTAATATAAAAATGAATATTAATATGCGCTGGGTGAACTGCACCTGCAGCTCCTGCCTCTAAAATCGACGTCACAGTAGAGTTGGATAGAAAACTAACACCAGTGATCAAATCAGCAGAACCTGCTCGTCTTAAACATGCCTAATGTCTGTGACCTCTGACCTTGATCAACATGTAGCTTGCGCTGTATTTTGCTGGTGCTGAGGAGGTCTGGAGCTCTGAGTCAGTCTGGCTGGTCTGCTGGTGTGGATATGAAGGTGGACATCCAGTCTCCAACCGTCTGAGCCTGAGAGTTTGGTCACGTTCCAGTGAGTCCTTCAAAGCTCTCACATTATAAACAACAAAGCCAGCTGCCTTAGGAAGCTCTAAGCTGCTGTGCGCTGATGTGCATGCGACACTGTCAGGGTCCTTGCTGCTGCGTTGTAGCTTGTCTCAGCAAAGCCTGGAAGTCAGGAGATAAGACCAGTTTGTGGTGGACGTTCCCCAGGACCATCATGTCTCCCTTCTGCCCGTCAGACAGACGCACAGACACCAGTTGCTGCAAAGTATGGAAAATGTCAGAACTTGATTTACTGACAGATTTTCAGTTCTGCAGCGTAGCAACACTGAAAATTTGTTATTTTACCTGGAGGAAGGAGAACGCTGCTCCCTCACAGACGTCCATTACGATGTCACCCAGCTTCAGCTCCATCTTTCCTGACTTCCTAATCTGCATCTTACCCAGAAATCCATCAGGGAACTGTGAGAGCACAGGGGAGTCCTCCTTCGCAGCAGTCTGCTATGGAGGGTCACAGACAGACAACATGCTAGCAAGCGGTTTAAAGGTGCAAAGAGTTAAGTATGATGGGAAAACATGCACTAACCTGTGTTTGCAGACCTGCAGGCCTCTTGTACTCGGACTTGGCTTCCTTCTTGGCGGGTTTCTCTGCAGCGGCGGCGTGTCCGGCCGGCGCATGTGCTCTGAGCGGCATGCAGTCGGGCAGCTGCATGAAGAAGAGCTCCTCTCCGCCGGAGAGCCGGAGCTGCTGCAGCAGCTCTGCCAGGTACGGCTGCTCCGGTTTGGACGGCCCCGCGCTGCTGCTGCCGCGGCCTGCTGGATTCTCTGGACCTGCCAACACGACGGCCACAAACACATGACGCCTCCGTTTGATTTCACATATGGATCTCCGCTAAAAAAGACATGCTGGTTCTCACATGTCGGGATCAGAGTCTTGCTGAAGCTGTGAGACTGACACAGAGGCAGCTGGATGGGTTTCAGCTTGGCATCGTTCCTCAGACCCGGATCATCTATGAACTGCAAATGCAAATTATAAAATGAGTTCAGAATGGTTATTATTATTATAAGAAAAAGGACAGTTGTCTTCTAAAAATAGGCGTTTGCGTGTGCATTCAGGACTCTCCCCCATTTTATTCTTTCTCATATACACCTTTAAACCCTACTCACGTCATCCCTCTGTAGTTTCGTGAGTATTTCATCTTCATCCTCCTCTGAGCGTTTCCTCTCCTTCTTCACCAGCCTACACGAAGACGAGGCGGCGGCGTCGTGGAGGTCTGCAGCACCACGCCAGCCTGAACAGAGAGGTCGACCGTGAGGGGAAGCGCTACTGGGTGATGTGTGATGTCTGGTGGGCGACGCTCCAGCAGAACTGAAGACCGATGATGTGCACCTGTTCTGTGCGCCGTGTCGGCAGGGCCCTGCTCAAAGATGGAGTGGGACTGAATGGTCTGAGGCCTCGCTTTCCTCCTCCCTCTGTTCTCCCTCCTCCTCTCCTCTCTCGCCCTTCTCTCCTTTTTGGGAGCCACGTGGATCTCCTCCTTTAACCTGGGGACAGATCACTCATGGTAACAAACAGTCCATACGTTATCTATGCTCTCATTAGGAAACCGATCACTCACTCATCTTTGCTCTTCCTCACAGCATGGACATTTGGCTCAAATGTTTTCTTTAGAAAAACAGACGACATTGAGAAACAGAAGATTTAATTATTGAGAGCTTTCACTCATATTTACTCACAAACAAGTCCAGACCATAATGCTGTTTTAAGTAGTGATACTACTAACTATTATCACCTTCGGCTTTTTGAAGGCTCCTCCCAGTGTCAGGTCTCTGGTCCTGAGTGACGTCAGTCTTCCGGATGGGGCTGGGGAAGGCAATCCCCTGACGCGGCCCGGAAGTGCTACGCCCGCAGTCAAACTCGACGCGGCCCCGCTGCTTTGGCGGAACGAGCCGGGAGCCGCCGCTGCGTCGCCAGCGTCTGTCATTCTGCGCTGTCAGGGCCTCCGTCCACCACCGGCCGCTACCACCTGCTTCTCTACTGCGCCCGCAACACGATCGCGTCACGGTTTGCGCTCATCGTGCGCTTTTATTTTGAAAGCAAAGCGTTTCCAATTCCGGTTTTGCGCTGGTCCGCTTCTTTCTTTGTGTCCAGCTCAAAGGACCGCTCCCTCACTTAAACGCCCACGGATGACAGTCTGAGGCGAGCACAGGTTCATGAACAGCTGACCACTTCACATTGTTACTGTCCATGTTGCGACTACTCGCCATATAAACCCAGTTGCGCCGTTTAGAAAGCAGCACAGCATAAAGGGAACCTCAATAGTGATCGGTTTGTTTCTTCGTCTTGGTCGCAGCACAGTGGCGGTTCCTCCTTGTTTGCACAACGCATGCACCCATTCAGACGTTTCAGGGTCCAGTAGGTTCCTTTTACCGCCTGTTTCAGGTGCGCAGTTGAACTGGCGCGTCTTCTTCCGCACCGCGCCGCTATTGTTGTTGTATGGACACGGCCTCTAGAGGGCGCTGTTGCGCTGCTGCCTGACACTTCCCCGCTCCATCACACTCGCGTCATCTGCAGAAGGAATACAGTAAATTTACTTGAAAGCCATCAGTTCTCTCAACAGTCCATAAACCTTTTGATGAAAGAAGGTCAGGCCTTTGTGACGTCTCCTTCCCCCAGTTATACTTTATTAGCCTCAAGCAATATTATTGCCATTTTCGAAGCACAGTGGTATAAAAAGGTAAAGCATTTTACACGCTTTTGCATTTGTTGTGATTTTTTTTTTTTACTTAATCAATTGCATGAACTGTCATGAACATGAACGCGTTTCTTATTAGCGGTACTTTAAAGTTCCAGCAGGTGGCGACGTAATTGCACTTAGCATTATGAAGGTTTGCGCCATTACTGAAGAATTATTCTCGTTAAAATCATCACATCACTGATATAAATCATGTTGTATAAGTAGCGAATAAAACCTGGGATGAGGGTCTGGGCAAAGTGTGTGACAGTACCAGCCACATAGAAGTGTTTTTTTTTTTAAATATAAAATAAATAAGTTGAACCTCTCTTCATACACTTGAGGACATTTTCAACAGATATGGTTTGCGAGTAATTAAAGCTTTCAGAACATTTTTGTGGAGAGAAACTGGCTCCAATTGGCAGCAAAAACAGCATCTCCATATCAAACAGCAGTGAGGAAAACAGCAGAGAAACAGCTGATGTCAGCTAGTTTAGTGTTGCATCTAATCTCAAAACATGTCTGTTTCCCTGATTTATTGTTATGTATTCCTGTATTTCATGTAACCAGACAGTGGGAGGCTTCTGCCCCCCCCCCCCTGGATCTGGTCCTGAGGCAACCGGGTTCACAGTTAATGTCTGATCTATAGGAGGAGACCACCAGCAGAGTTTATGGAGAAGATAATTAATTGAGCCATTTCCTGAGTTTCTTTTGTTTTTTGTTATTACCACTAACAAAGACGTATGTAACTTTATGAACCAGACTCCACATGCTTCAAACAGCTGGAGACAATTCGAACGAATAAGAGAGAGCAAGGCTATAGTGTGACCCAGCGCCAAACCGGAGCTGCTGTCTTCCTGCAAACACATATGCTTTTTGCCACGAGCAGTTAAACTACCAGCCTGTTAGACGAGGAGGAGACGAAGGAGGAAGAGGAAGGAGTCTAAAGAGGAGCAGAGAGCGAAACTCCTTTGTAGATTGTCATCATTCTGTCAGATTCACTTCTAATGTTGGCGTCTCCAGCATCTCCATCATTTTCATATTTAATATGTAATCATCAGTATTTTCCCATGTCTGTAAACATGGGATTGTTGAGTGAGGAGGAGGCGGGTGACGCCGTGCGTGCGTGCGTGCGTGTGTGTGTGTGTGTGTGTGTGTGTGTGTGTGTGTGCGTGCGTGTGTGTGTACATACAGTACATGCATGCGTGTGCCCCGTCGCCCCGCTCTGTGCCGCAGTGACAGTGATGTATGGGTAATTTAAAAAGTCGTTCTTTTCCACAGCGCAGTCTGCAGTCAGGCCAGCCAACCGCAGCCCATTCCCCTACAGCGCTGGAGAAAACTCATCTACATGCTCCCCGCTCGCGCACAGCCGAGCAAACAAATCAGACCAGATGCAGATAAACGCGGCGCGCATTAATCCAGGTTAAGAGCGCTTTTAAGCAGAGTTCAGAGTTGAAGCGGCCTCTGCTTCACAGCCACAGGGTCAAACTATTGGATTGTCTTAGGGAATTTACTGTTTATATTTAATAAAGCTAATGAATCAAGTTATATAGTCTCATTTTCTCTTTTCTTCTCAGGTTTACAATCCAAAAACCTGCTCTTTAGTGCCTTGGATTATGTTTTTAGATGTACATGAAGCGGTGTGTGTGTGTGTGTGTGTGTGTGTGTGTGTGTGTGTGTGTGTGTGTGTGTGTGTGTGTGTGTGTGTGTGTGTGTGTGTGTGTGTGTGTGTGTGTGACAGCGTCACCCCTTCGCCTCATTAGCGGACAGTGTGGGCTGTTTGTGTGATTTGCTCGGCCCGTTGCGGCGCAGACACGGTCCCGGGTCGTGTCTTTTTGAGCCTCCGTCCTCGTCCCAGACTCTGTTTACCGTCGGCGGTGGACGGTCGGACAGCAGGACTTCCCTCCCGTTGGCTCCGTGATGGATGAGGGCCCGTGTGCCATCGCTTCACCCTGACACGCACCTAATCCTGCCCTCTCCTCTCCTCTGGTACCATCTCTGTTTTCTTCATCCCTGTCACATTCCGTCTCTCCTCCGTTCTGCGTTTCTCATTTCTGCCTGCTTTTGTTTGATGAAGCTTCAGTTTATTCCGCTCTTTGGTGACGAATGGTCCTCGCGTGTGTCCTGCGGTGTCATTTAGCAAAGTTTTATGGCTCTATGATTGTTTGTCCCACAAACTCTTGTGAAAATGCCTCATTAATCAGATTTCGCTCATTTGCCCCTGTGGTTATGTTTTAAAACTTCAGTTTGACTGCAGAACCTCAACAGAGCAGATTACCTGAAGGTCCCACCTGCCTTGGGTCATTCACAGACAATGGAACAGTTGAAATAAATATAAATTCAATGAATTAGGACATTGTAAAATGAATTTTATAAAACCCTCTCAGACAGATTGGCTGCTTTCTCGTTTGTGGAGTCTTTGGACCCACGGAACGAGCTGCAAACACACAACAAGACAGCAAAAGCTGAGGACTTTAAAATGATATTGGGATATTTATATCTGGGTCTTCCTACATTTTACAGGCCGAGCCGTCGTGTTCAGAGGCGACAGGCGTGTGATTGATAGACGGAAGTCTGTCCGTGAATCAAGGTTGAGCAGCCACACCGGCCCAGTCAGATTAATGAGGGGTCAGCACATGGTTAAGTCTGGTTTCATTTACAAGCAGCAGCTGAACCCACATAGTGGGTGTGTGCGCGTGTTAACGAGAGGGAGAAAGGTTGAGGAAGGGGTCACGTACCTGCCAGCTCTGCCGCTTTGATAGAACAGTAAAGCCCCTCAGTCATCGCTGCTTTAATGAATGAAGGCCCCGTTGACAGGGACTGATTGCCGTCCGTCCGTGGGGCTTGATGAGCGCGGCTTAACGGGTCCCCGCGAAGGATTTGACAGTGCGCTCACGTCGGGAGAGTTGAGGGATCAACACGTACGTGTCAAGGAGCGTTGCAACGCACTGTTGTTTTTCCCCCCTCTCCCCCTGTGGGAACGGACCACCTTCGGTTCAGGACGAGATCAACGCCTGCGCTCGGAGCTCTCTGGAGTTTATGAATGTTTGTTGAGTGTGCGCGGGGTTAAACAGATTGTCGTTTGGCCCCGTGTTTAACGAGCCCCGTCTTCCTCCTTCCCTGGATCTGCCTGTTCACCCCCCCCCCACGCTTGCAGCCCCTCGGTCTGGTCTCTATACTGAGTGGAGATGTGAGCCTCAGAGCTCCCCTGCAATCTACTGAGATTGATCTGAGAGAGAGATTAAACTCTAACCAGAGACTCCCAGGAATCCGCCTTTTCATTAAATGTCTCAGTGTGAGTGTGCGTGCGTGTGTGTGTGTAACATGTGTGCGTCACTGTAACAGCCGCATTTGCATTTTTCGGCGCCCCCTGAGCGAGAGCAAATGCATGTATGCATCGCAGTGTGACAGAGTGTCTGGCTCCGCGTGTCCATGTGCATGTCAGCGTGTCCCAGTGCGTGTGTGTGTGTGTGTGTGTGTGTGTGCGTGTGTGTGTGTGTGTGTGTGTGTGTGTGTGTGTGTGTGTGTGCGTGTGCGTGTGTGTGTGTGTGTGTGTGTGTGAGAGAGGTTTCTGAGTGGCACCACCAAACCTGATAGTGGATTGGACCTCAGAGACAGACAGGCAATCAGACTCCAAAGCCACCAGTGTCTCCGGGTTTGATCAGTTAAAGGACGGGTGGACGGCTGCAGGACTGGCTTATAGGCAGCGGGATCACGGAGATGCTCAGTTTAGTGAGGGACTCAGTGTTAATATCATAAACTCCCACATTGCTGCAGCACAAAGCAACAACTCTTGGAGCTGTGGAGAACGGGCAGACCGCGTGTTTTTAAGGAAGTAGTGGTTGCACGAGGAAGCGTCTGGATGAGATGGGTGTCGAGGCCGAGGAGGGAGGAGGCGCTGCTTTCACCCTGCATTCTCATTCCTCTCCTGGCCGTTCCCCCAGACACACTCTCTGTCTCCGCATTGTTCGGATGAGAGATGAAATGATTTTCAGGGTGGTAGAGGGAGAAGCAGAAAGCTCAGCCCTCTGTCTAACTCCTTCATATCACAGAAAAATGAAACGATTGATTTTCTGTCTGTTTCTCTTTCTGCTGGGAATATTAAAACAGACAGCGAGGCTTCACACGCGACCCCCTCGATCACCCCGCGCCTCATCTTCCAGTCCTCCTCTCTCTCCTGTGCCGCTGGACTCCTCCACAACTTAACTCCATCCGTGTCGAGCTTACCCATAATTCCATGGTCCCGTGCGAGTCCGTGTCCTCCTACATCTTTTTATTCTGCGCCAAAGAATCCCTCCAGAAGGTGTTTCTTTCCAGACGTTGCCGACGTAACAGAAACGAAGGGCAAAGACGCCTCAGACAAACCCAGAGAGGAAGAAAGACAGAGAAGGGAAGGTTACGGACCTGTTCGTTGCCTCAGGCAGCGATCTGTCAGGTTCCAGCTTCCCCTCAGCATTTGGCTTCACGCAAGGTGCAGTGTGTTGTTGAATCATGCACATATCATGCATTTTATAGTTTATAGTACTATTAATGCATCCGTGCAATTTAAAATCAAGGTTAAAATAGTTGCAGTAGCAGTCGGGGGGTGTGGGATTATCACCTTGAAGTCAGATCATGCTGCATGCGTGGACCAACAGCTCTGCACAGGGGCCACGACGCCTCCAGATAATAGAATCCATATCATTAGGCAGCTAAAACATTTATGATTATTTATTAGTATTGTCCTCATTTGTGTGGGCATCTCATTTTATTGCCACATTTGTGCCTTTGTGTTTCTCTGTATATCTTTGTACATGTCTTAGTTGTTTTTTAAAGAAACAAACAGTAAAAAAAACTTTTCACCTTAGTTTTGTTTTTGTTATTAACCCCCTCGTTTACATTGGCCACGCCCCTCATTCACTTTCCACTCCCACTTCCTGGTTCCTCTACCAAATTAATTTTCATCTCTCATCACCTGTGACTCAGGACAAATCCATCAGCCTCTGGATGGGGGGTGTTGGACAAGTAAAGTAAAGATGAAGTAATCTGTAACTTATTGCAGTGAGGTCATTGGTGGCTTTTTTTCTCCAGGTCTCTGAAAGTTTTCAAACTTATCATTACACATGTCTGTCAAGGGACAAAAACCGTCAGCATTGTCTGACGGAAGCGAGAAGCAGCACCCCCCCCCCCCCCTCACCCAGCCTGCCGATGTTACTACTCTCAGAACAGCCTCGGCCCCTCTCTCAAGGTTGTCCGGAGTCCCACCTCACAGAAATGAAACTCTCAGTAACTATTTCAAATGACGCCGGTCGCTGACAACACTCGAGCGACTTTCCTTCTTTCTTCTGTGTTGTCTTTTATTCCCCCCTCTGTCTTTTGGTCTTCGGGGCCGTAAATTGTTTTTTCGCGGGTGCCACTGCTTCTCCTTGAGCTTGTCATTGGGTTTCCCATTAAAGGCGACTTATGATAAAGTTTGCTGTGTGGAGAGGGGTCGTCCGGCTCCAGACCTGCTTGTGTGTCCAACAGATCCCGTCGGCGTCTTATCCATCACGGATCCGGGACTGGGAGTGTTATGTAGATAGTCCTTTAAACACAAGGACCAGAAACGATCATCATGTTTGTTTCAAATGATGGAAAACTTTTGATAAGATGAGGTCATGCAGTTTAAATCAGAAAAAAATATGTATTAAAGTTGTCCAGTTTTGTCTTTGGACACTTTGTCCAGTGTAGTTTGGGTGCGATCCATTCTCTGTGAACTCTGACTGCAGAGGCGAAAGTACAGCGCAAAGTAAAAGCGTGAGGCTGTTTGTTTTCTTCCATCTCCATTGTTTTGCCTTATTAACCAGCGCCGGGCGAAAAACCGATTAGTTCTGAACGAAGGGAGATAAATTGTCTAATTTCTGGAGCAGATACAGTAGAAGTGCGACTGGGACTCAACGAGAAGCTGGAATCTGAAATGAGAAGGGTCATATTTGAGCACAGACTTAATTTCTGACTCAGTACTTCAGGTTCCGTTGGTAGAAGATCGGGGAGGACTAGAGGCGGGGACAGATGGATCCCGCTGAATTGGAGAACACAGATAAAATATGCTCGGCGGTAATTGCATTAAACACAAAACCCCCCAACTGACTTTATGATGTGCGAGGAGCCGGTGACGAGGGCTCGGCCACAGCAGCTCCGCAGCACGCTATGAATTCCATTAGCCAGGATCTTTCCCTCAGCGCCACGCTGGCCCTGAGCAGGGCACCGGGGACACATTTAATGGTGACACACAGCTCATTAGATCACAGAGGTCAGACACTGCGCTCGTTACCGGACACGTCATCTGTAATGGACACGGGAACATTTGTACAGTGGGCGGGTGGTAAAGTATGGGGGGGGGGTTGTATGTCACCCTGCACAAGTCTTGTCGCTTTGCTGAGCAAGTACCAGTGGGAGCGAGAGGGCTGAAGACCCGGTGGGGGGGCGACCTTGAAGGGGCCGTGGGTGTTGGGGAGGAAAGTAAAACGAATACGACGCTTGTTGTGCTTCTGTTCCATTTCTTTCTTTCTGTATCCAGAAAAAAATACTTCCTGGAAGCAAAGGCTGCTCAGGAAGCTTGAAACCCGCCCACGTGGCTCGAGCTGAGTTTTCCCCCATAAGCCAGTTAACCAGCTCGCCTAATTAACGTCACTGAGCCAGCCTTGGTTGGCTGAGGCCTGCTGTAGTGATTTATGATTGGCCAACGAGGGATCTAGCAGTGATCCATCACGGCTGGAGATGGGGATCATTGAGATGAATGGATCGGGTCTAATTTCACTTATTATCTCCGCGCCAGGATTTATGCCCGACCCTTGGTCTTCAATAACCCCGGCACTTCCGCGCTATTAATGTTTGCATAAGCAGAGATGAAAAATCATCATGGGAGCGTTCTTTAATTGCTCTTTGCGGAGTTTATTGAAGATTGTTGATGGGAAGAAATGTTAATGCGGGTACATCAACGTCAGGTTGTTCCTCCAAGCTTTTATTGTTATGCTTCATGAATATACACAAATGGGGTTGAATTTATAGATCTGAGATTATAGATTTATAAGTTGTTAGTTATTGAGGTCACTTACCCGTTACCTGTAAAATAATGTGTCTCTTCACAAGAGACGTCAGAGGAAGTGTTTTCTTCCTATAAATTATTATTAACAATAATAATAATAATAATAATAATAATAATAATAATAATAATAATAATAATAATAATAATAATAATAATAATAATAATAATAATAATAATAATAATAATAATAATAAAGGTAGAAAAAATCATGCATGCTTATTCACCATCTGCTCTTTAAACCAAACTATTTTTCTCTTGAGGGGTCTGTGATTATAATTAATGATCATCTTTCATTCAATGATGTCAACTTGTAGGTTTCTCTATGGTTTTGAAGGGTCATATCTGGAACCCTTTGGAGCCTAACTGACTTCCCACCAAATCTTTATGCAGCTTTACGCCGGCGCTGCCAGGAGTGCAAGCAGCCGACGTAAGTGTGTGTTGAGATTGTATAATTGTGGGTTTCATCTGCTACTGCTGTCACTTCTCTAATCCCTAAGACAACAGACCAGGGGAAAACAGAAGTGAAACGTCACATCAGGCAAAGGAATTAAATCAAAATGCACAAAGTCAGAACGATTCTCCTCCTTCTATACAGTCTGTGAGAAAGGAAATTTTTGCATAGTCCATCCCCTGGCTCTTCATCATTGCATCTCACTTACTTCAGCTTATACCACCCACCAGCCCAGCTTTGTACGATGTCCTGGAGGAACTCCAACAATAACTCCGTAATGTCATTCAAGCAGTGGAATTCAATACCATCCTTCTTTGACGCAAAGGAAAAACCCCGAGGACAGATAAATCAAGCCTGCAGCAGGAGACCTCTCCGTAGATTGTTTTTCCTCGTTGCTGAAAGAAACCGCAGCCTTCCCCAAGGCAGTGTGGGCCGAGCACAGGCAGTCATAAGGCTGGGGGAGCGGCGGGGAGGGGGCTCGTCTGCAGCCGAAAACTTTCCTCCGGTCCACGATTGGATCGGGAGTGGGAGAAATGCCGGGGCTCGGATTCCTCTGCTTCACCGACCCAGATGATGGTGGAACCAGGCACAGTGGTTCCAAGATAAAGGATCTAAGATGAGGGTGGCAGGAAAGAACAGAACCACTAGAGAGGCTGCACCTTCACAGGTAAAACTTGAGCCCCCAGAGAAAGTGTGGAGTTTATATGAGAATGAGACCTAAGACATTAAGGACACTAAGCAGCGAGTGCATGTGTGTGTATGTGTGGGGTTGAGTGGGGCTTGTGGCATCCACACTGAGCCAGTGGGCGTCAATAACCTGTTAAGACTTTTAGTAGAGACCCAAACGACGCGATCTGAGTAAATATGGAGCGATCGATGGCAGCTAATTCCGTCTGATAACCCAGATCCGTGTGCGGAGCGCCTAAATGGGACTCCTTGTAAACCGTCCCCCCTCCACCCGCCCGCCGCCGCCGCTCTCGCGGGGGCGCCCGGCAAATACAATCTCATCTCTCCCTGCCCTGCCAGTTTAAATAGCCCACGTTGAATTAAGTTGGTAAAAAACCGAAATCGATCTTTCCGCTGCCCATCTCGCCGCGGCGCTCCGCGCCGCTGGGCCCGTAATCACAGTTGATCCCTGGGAGAAATTAACCCGCAGAGAGAGGACGGGAGCGTAGAGTGTATGCAGGCGTGTGTGCGACCAAGACGCACACACCTCTACTATGTCGCTTTGCAATAACGTTCCAGTGAGATCTGCAGTATTTATGATGAGATCAGTTTCAGTTGTTCAGCTGGAATTCAAGTCCTCACACACACACACACACACACACACACACACACACACACACACACACACACACACACACACACACACACACACACACACACACACACACCCCTTATTTGAGTTGCGCGTCCCCTCGCTCGCCCCCAACACTCATTAACTCTCTACTCTATCTTTTCTCAACAAACACAGTGTAGGAACACAGATCAATACAAGTTTGTGATGTGATTCCCCGCGTTGAGTGCCTCACTCTGCCTCCTCCACTTCTATCAGACCCGAGCGAGGGGCAGAACCCGGCGCAGTTCCTGCTCTCTGCTCCGGCTGGAAACAGACGGCACAGGCTGGTCTTGAATGGACAGTAACCGTGCAGTACGTTGCATTTCCAGTCAATGTTGTAAAATTTCCCCCCTGATCCTCAAATGAAGTTTTGTAATTTACGTGTTGTGAACCATCGCCTGGTCTCAATAAGGAAAACTCCAGCCCTCAGCTTGATTGTACAGGTTCTTCTACTTTCACCAAACTTCCATTTTCCCCAGCAGAGAATAAAAGAACACATTATTTTGAAGGAGAGGCCACTGCTGGTGGTTACTCACGCCGAATCTCATTTGTTCTACTGAAAACAAGACAGCAGAAGCCGGTGTTCAATCAAACCCACTAAAAACAAGTCAAAAGGCCATCTGTCCTGTACGAGCGGGGATTAATGGCCCCCAGAAGGAAACCTCACCATTTTCTTACCCCGAGTTTAAGGCTCCCACACATTTAGTGACTAAGATGAAGTCCTTCATCCCTGAATGCAACAGAAGGCAACGGCACCTCCGGGTGCTCCGGCTGCACAATTCAATACTCATCAGTCGGATCTGAGACTTTCAATTCAATTTTCCTTCGCCGGCTCTTCGAGCCCTTTCTCCGAAGTTGCCCGAGTTCTGCTTTGGCAGCTCTCCCCAGAGCAGCCCCGTTCCCCTACAATACCTGAGGCGTCAGAGGGAGAACAAAAGTGTCCCAAACCCCTCCACCGCTCATTTTAATTAACAGCCCCATTTTAATTAAACATTGATTAGCTGCTAATTAGTCCCTGATAGCTCCCAGATGTGAGTGAGAACAGGTACTGCGACTGACAGGCAGAGGGGCAACATGAAAGATTGGTGGCACAGCTAAATCGCGCATCGCACCCCCCAACGCCCCCCGGGGCCGAATGTTTTGTGATTATTTTTCCGATTATAAACGACGCCTCCGTGTCGCATTCCTCCTAAATGACACCGCTTTGATAGCTCCCAGATGACGGACACGCGGAAGATCGAGTGCTCGCGAGCGTTCTTCATCAATTTCAGGTCATTTGCCGCCGCCGCTGCAGAGGCAATAAATACGTTTTTAAAATTTGACAGTGAGAGAGTCGGAGAGCGGGTTTGTGGGTGTGTGTGTAGAGGGATGGGGGGGGGGGGGGTCTGTCAGGGACCTTACCATTAGATCCTCTTCAAGTCGACACCGGCTCCCAGTCTGAGTCTCCAAGCTGCTGAATAATTGTCTCGGCCGCACAAACATGAGCGCTCGATCTCCAGACTTCCCGTCGCGTGCGCGTCGGGGCCCTCATTATTTGTTCCCACGACGCCTGGAAGTGAACTACTTTTAATACGGAGCCGCTGCTCAAAAAAAGCTGCCTCCTTCCACGACCGGTCGCGTGCGAGGTCCCGCCGTACCTGCATCCTAACGGGCACCGCATGTAAATAGCTGTGGCGATTAGTAGCCGTGAATTCCGGGAGAGCCATGCAAATAGCAGCACATCAAATAGAGCCGGTAAATAAATGCAAGCGATCACAAAGGCCCAAATCATGAATAATGAATATGCCATCCGCCTTTCAATTAGTTCTGTTTGCTCTGAATCAGCCATATGCCTGCATGTGTGTATGAACTGTGTGTGTGTGTGTGTGTGGAGGGTGGGGGGGGGCATCATTCCCATGGAAGCAGGAGACAATGGGAATATCATGAGAAAATATCCCTCTTATTGCAGGAAGTGATTATCATTAGCAAAGAGCTATAGGCCGAGGTAGGGGAGAAACCTGCACCAAGAGGTGTGACAGATTACAGCAATTAATATCTATGTGAGACCTCCAGTCGATGATTCAGAAAGTTTTACAAAGTTCCAAAGGGAAACAAAAGAACCCCAATGAAAAGGAGAACCTCGCGGAACGCAGAGGCTCGTACAGTGGACGCGTCGGCCGGCGGTCTGTTTCTCAAGCAAGCTGATTACTTAAGTGTCGTGTCAACAGGAAGCCTGTTTTCCTTAATGAGGCCCGAGGATTAGAGGAACCTGATTTCCCCAGGTGGAGTTCTGCTGGAGAACACCTATTTCTATTTCTAGGTCATGTAAACACAAGGTTACTAATTAGCCCTTAACAAAGGCGCATGTGCGGGACAAAGGCTGCGCTGCTGCCTCCGGACGCTCTCCGGCACCAGCGCGGCCTCGCTTCCGGGCCAGGGCCTCGTCTCGACGGCCGTTCTGAGCTACATGCTACACGCTACACGCTACATGCTACACGCTACATGCTACACGCTACACGCTACATGCTACACGCTACACGCTACATGCTACACGCTACATGCTACACGCGTGGAGGGCGAGGGCCCGGCTTGAAGCGCGGCACCGGTCGGCCCAGCCTAGCGGGAAGAGGGGAGAAACACGAGCAGAAGACAGAGAAATCATCATTATCCCAGAGACGGACGGGGGGGACAATGAAGAGGGAACGGGAACGAGGAAGACGCGGGATAAATAAGAGATGGACCCGAACGGAGCGCGTGAAGGACGGAGTTGAAGGAGGAGAGAGACAGACAGAGGGAGAGAGGAGATGAAGGGGGAGCCGGGGCACTTCAAACAGCTCTCAGCTTGTTCCATGTGCAGTAATAATAAATGGGGCTTCATTATTTAGCTGTGTGTGTTTGTAGTGCTGCTTCTGCCAGTTACACTGCAAACCCCCTGCCTACTTATCACTCTGTTATTCTCCTATTTACTAATCCAGGAGAGAGAGAACCTGTTTGAAGAGAGCGTGTGTGTGTGTGTGTGTGTGTGTGTGTGTGTGTGCGTGTGTGCGTGTGTGCGTGTGCGTGTGTGTGTGTGTTTGTGTGTGTGTGTTGGGGGGGGGGCACGATCTTGCCTAGTGCAATGCGAGGGTGTGCGTTTGTTTTTCTGTCTGTTTTGCCAGGGGAGATGATTATCTATTTACAGATGCCACCCACAAAGTCCCATGACCCTCTGCTGTGGGGGCTGAATGACAGAGCGGTAGGAAGATGGAGGGGGGGGGGGAATGAAAGGGAGACACCAAGACGTCGGGACGGCTTTAACTCTTCATCATCGGCGCAGCGTTGGGGCTGGGTGGGTGTGATGTCAGTCGCTTTGCGAGTTTTGGCTTCAGGTTCAAACGCGCTGCTTTAAAGGGGGCGCCGGCCTCATTAACGGGTTTGACAGCGTCAGCGCCGGCTGGTTTCGCGTACAGTGGATTCATCACTGGAAGCTGAACAACATCCACTGACATTCAGGACACCAGAGGTGAGGTGAGAGAGGTGCTATTTGCAGGTTTTAGGAGCGTTTCCATTGATTAGACTCCATGCAGGTGTCTGTCCTGCAGCCTCCAGCTGACTGTGACATCACATCCTGCTCTATGGTCCTCAGGTCTGCTGAACCCGAGGACCGAGCGGCCGGTTAAGTAGGACGGACGCGTTGGACTGTACCAACGCAGAGGGGAGTCCCTGAGAAGACGCACGAGAGACACGACAGCAGAGGAATCAGCGGGGAGAGGAAGCGCTCCCAGTAATTAGCCCGACACCAGGAAGTCAGGAGCAGAATGCGCTGAATATGAAAACGAATCATCTGACTGATGATTCACATCTACTGACTGCATTGTGAGCTACAACTCATTGTGTTGGTCTTTCCTGCGTGTCATCGTTTGTTTTAAATGGATCAGACCTTCTATTAAACGCCCGTGAGGTCACGTGCAGCTTTCCTATTGTTGATTTGGACTCTAGGTGGAGCAATCAGCTCCTAATTGCCTGTTAAACTCCACAGAGCGGTGACATAGTGTACAGTACACACACACACACACACACACACACACACACACACACACAAACACACACACACACACGCACACACACACACACACAAACACACACACACGCACACACGCACCTATTTAATCTGCTCTTCATCCCTTTCTAACATGAAGTGAGAGTTTTCATACTCAGCCCAGGATTCGTGCTGCCACTTAATAGCTGCATCCATCAAGGAGCGTCAACACTGGAGCGTGTTTCCATTCAGTCGCTGGCTCTTCCCAACTGTAGCACGCCCGCTGAGGCGACGCCGAGCGCATCCCTCGCGCGCCGTCGCTCCCCTCTCTCTAATACCCTCCCCCTCCCCCTCCTCCTCCTCCTCCTCCTCCATCTCTCCCCCCTCTCCCCTCCCTCACTCTCAGTGTCTTGCTCGGAGCAGTTCGTTCAGCAGAGCAGTATAACAGCGTGGGGTGCGCGCGCGCGCGTGTGTGTGTGTGTGTGTGTTTGCCGTGGCACGCCTGCCTCCAAAGTAGTGATCGCAGTCGCAGCGCGGAGGGACCGACGGGCAGAGAGCAAGGGGGGAGAGAGAGAGAGCGAGAGGCGTCCAGAAGCAGCAGTGAGCGGACAGAGAGAGAGAGAGAGGAACGCTCCTGACCACCGTGAGTACTGCACTTTACTGTATATACATGCGTCTCCCCTCGCGCTGCTTCCCAGCTGAAGCGGGCGCTCAGCGGCACTCGCGCGCTGCCGACCGGATGCTCGTCGGTCTCCTCAGAGCGAAGCTGCGCGACGAGGAGCCGCGTGCTCCCGAGCGTGTGTGCGCGCGAGTGTGTGTGTGTGTGCGTTGCGTAAGCAATCAAAAGTGTGTCACGTCTTAAACGAAGGTAAGAGTTGGAGGTCTGTAACTCTGAGCTGTGTGTGTGTGTGTGTGTGTGTGTGTGTGTGTGTGTGTGTGTGTGTGTGTGTGTGTGTGTGTGTGTGTGTTTGTGTGTGTGTGTGTTACATATTCGCACATGCTGTGTGTGAAGTAATTGTCTCTGCCTATTTCGTTTTCATGTGCGTCCGCTCCTCTCGGGAGGGAGCCGAGCACCGGGGGCTTATTAAAAGGTGCGGTGTTGATGCTGAGGGCAGCGCAGAGGAGGAATTACTGTGGAGGCAGCGAGAGAAGTGAAGAGAAGGATTATGATAAGTTCCTAAAAATAGGGATTATGATAACTGCTCTCATCTCTTCCTTTTTTTTCCCAAAGCCGTAACTCAGTAATTGTTCTTCTTCCTTTCTGCGAGTCTTCGGAGGCGTTTTGTCGCAACAAAGGCAAAATCAAAGGAGCTTCGGTCCTCGGTCAAAATATGTCGGACACTTCCTGTTCAAACAGGAAGGATTTACTGTCACAAGTGTTACAGCATGTCCTACACTGAAAAAAACACGTCCCCGGTATTTAGAGAGTGTATTTCCAGCTGGAGAACAGTGTGTGCCTTCTTTAAATCAAAGCAGCAGGCGAATTATTTCCCTGAGTATCAGCACAGACTAAGTGTGTGTGTGTGTCTGTGTGTGTGTGTGTGTGTGTGTGTGTGTGTGTGTGTGTGTGTGTGTGTGTGTGTGTGTGTGTGTGTGTGTGCGTGCGCGTGTGTCAAGGAGGGTGTTTTCCTGGAGGATCAAGGAATCTCGGTTGAGGGCTGCCGGGCTCTCCAGGGAAGTGTCGAGAGGAGGATATCTCTGGCTTTTGTTGGGATTTACCCTCCCAATGAGGATTTAGCGGGTGACACTTTGCGCACACATCAAAGGAGCCGCTCGGCGCGCAGCGGCGGCGGACCGCGGCGCGTCGGGAGGAGGAGGCGGCAGCTCCCGCAAAGTTCAGCCGCAAAAGTCGGGGCGCCGTTTAAATGCTGCTTTGTGGCCTAAGTGCCGCATTAACGTTCACTGTTATGAACCAAAGAGACTAAACCACATCATCATCCAAATAACTCCCACAGTTCATTGGGGGGCGTTAAACGCTGCTTTTCAGCCGTTTTTCTAATTTATTACGCTCAAAAAGTTTCTGCAGCTTTTGGTGATTTTTTATTTTAAATGGCCTCTGCATCTCTGATGGGACCGGTACAGCAGTTCACACGCTGCTTAATCCTTTTACGCCCAGCTGTTATCCTGCCCCACAATGAACTGGATCGACATTGTCGCCCGTTGCACCTACAAGCTGCGCCTTTGTTGCTTTCAAAGTGACTGTCGCACACCGGCGTGCGCGCGTTTGTTGCCGCCGCACTGACAGCACAGATAAGTCCTTTCTCCCGAGGCCTAATCCCTCCGCTACAACAAGAATGGGACTCGCACACAAAAAAAACGAGCGCGACAGACATGGGTGTTGAATACAGTGAAGTCGTGTGTGTGTGTGCGTGTGTGTGTTTGTGCGTGTGTGTGTGTGTGTGTGTGTGTGTGAAGACTACACAGCAGCAGCAGAGGCTTTCACCACGGACCAAGTCTGGGATTTGCATGTGAACAAGGGCTTTAACAGCTCTGTGAACCGTTAATATGCATTCAGAGAGGTTTTGTAGCGAGCGGCCCAGAGGTTTTTTTTTTTTTTTTTTTTTTAAACAAACAGGTGTTTCTGCAGATCACAGCAAACACTCATCCTCCATTCTCTCCGTCCTCCGGCGCCACTTTGCTTTGCCAGCGCTTTCGACGGAAACATCCCCAGAATTGCATGACACACTGGGGGTCAGCAGCGGTTTTGATTCGGGTTCAGCTGCACCAGACCTGTGTTTGTTTACTGTAATGCGTCCCATCATGACTTAATGTGGGATGTATCAGGCTGCTTATTCCTTTTAATACAGACGGAAACTAGGAGAATCACTGCAGCACTGCCGGAAGCGCTGCTGTGTAATAAATCATGAGCAAACTCGCCGGCTTCTGATTAAGTCTGTCTACCTGCCCTTTGGCTATATCACTGATGTTAATTCATGTTTGACATTTTCATTGTTTAAATAACTGTATTATAGTTATATTCAGTACAAAGAGTTGTGCAAGGCGTCGCTGCAACACCCACAGCCACTGTATTTCTGGACCTGGGGTGAGTTTGACCGTGTCCTGCGTGGATCCTGGCGCTCCCGCTTTGTTTCCAGTTCACACACAGCACGTCCTTTCTCTCCACGCTAGGTTTCCGCCCGTCAGGAAGAACAGAGGGGCTTTTTTTTTTTTTTTTTGCAAATGAAATCTCAATCTAAAAGCCGAGAATGCTGACGCTCGGAGGCCACTTTCAAGGACACGCAGGCTCCTTCGGCTGTTTAACTTTTACAGCGGGAGGAATCTTTTCTGCGGGAAACGTGTGAAGCGCTTTTATTTAGCACACGCCAGGAATCATCTTTTTACCAATTTTTTTAATGCAAAGTCCTAAAACTTAAACATGTGAGTGTGTAACATCATTGCTGCCTCATATTTGGCTACTCAGATGTTTGGAGGATTTACTGTGAGTGGAGTCGGGCGCTGCAGCCATGATGGTTGATGTTAGAGGTACTGACCTTTCTCAGTGTGTATGTGTGATGAATGGCACTCTAAAGGATCCACTTGATTATGTTCTATGGAGAGCTTTCTCCCCTCAACCTTATTTATGTCTGCACGCTGTAGCCTGGACACGCACCAATAAATCTGTTGCTGCCGCAGAACACACACACACAAACACAGGGGAGGGGATCAATGAATTTCCCTTGACTTTATAAAACACTCATCTTTTTTTTTCTCCTGGTGGCTACAGACCCCCTGCAATGCTACACACCCATTGACTTCCTTCATCCCACCTACCTCACACAACACACTCACCTCCCGGTTTCATCAATCTGCAGCGCTTCTATACATTTTTAGGTTTGTAGCTGCAGCCCCGAGGCCAGAGCCGCGACGCTTCCCTTTGACTCGTGCCCTCCAACATCTAGGAGCTTTTGTATGTTAAAACATCCTGCAACAGAAACTCCCGAGGAGAAGGATGAGAGAGGTGGGTGTGTGGGTGGGGGGTGGGGGGGGGGGGGGTAGAGACGGAGTAGTTGGGCTGAAGATGAAACGTGGAGAGAGCGGGAGGAGACGTCTTCGAGGAACAGCGGCGTGAGGAGGAGGCGACGGGGAAAGACGCTGACTCGGTAGCAGCGCGGTACATCTTCAAAAACAATTCTCTAATCAGAAAATTGTGCAGCGCCGTATGTAAAAATGGAAAAAAGCGCGAAGGAGTCTCTGCGACAACCCAACGGAAGAAAACAAACAAAGTCTGCAGCTTTTACAGCAAATAGTTGTCATTGAAACAAGCTAAAGTTGCTACAAATCCAAACGCTAATGCTACAATCCATCTAAACATCAGTATCTGATACTGATGTTGGATGTGGGATAGTTTGGAGATGAAGGGGGAGAGGCAAGACTTAGTGGAATAAGGGGGACGCCGGGTGAGGAAGGATGAGGGTGGAGCTGCCAGAGAGGAGGAAGGCCGACGGTTGTGGAGGAGGCGGACGTGCGACAGAGGAAGATGTAAACAAAGCGAAGGGAGAAACGGCTTTGGTTCAGACAGAGGCAGACACACAATAGACAGATTATGGTTCCCCCAAACCGGGCACGATGACAAAACCAGTGGTAGGAAAGGTGGAGGGGAAAAAACGCTGCTTTGTCGAAAGAATGACATGAATCTGCTCTCATCTCCAACTTCCTTCAGTGTTTTAATTATCAAAACATGGATTCATCCCTTTTGTCTCTTGCCTTCTTCCTCTGTACCTATTGTTGCCTTCCATCCGCCCTCTTTCTCCACCGTCACATTATGGCGGTACATCCACTTTTCACCATCCGCCGTCGTCTCGTTCTTTCCATTCATCCCCGTTTTTTTTTTCTCCCTTCCATCCATCGCTGCCCCAACCCCTCCACCCCTCCACCCTCCCCAGACCGATTTGCCTCGCTCAGTGGCAGGGTATTTGACAGGCCTGCTGTGGGAAGATAGCGCGATTGAATGCGAGTCCCCGGGGAGGGAGGAGGAGGAGGGTAAAAAAAGGGTGAAGTGGTATTAGCTTGTGAAAAAGGCTTGGCACCAGACTGCAATGAGGAGAGGAGAGACAGAGAAGGGGCTGGGTGGGATCTGGGCTGGCAGGGAGAAAGCCAGAAACGGGGCTTAGGGCGAGCGGGGACTGATAATGTTACCCCAGACGGAGAGAGAGAGCGAGAGAGAGAGAGAGAGAGAGAGAGAGAGAGAGAGAGAGAGAGGGAGAGAGAGAGAGAGAGAGAATGAGTTGGAGCAGGAATGGATACCAAACATTTGTACTGTAGCCTTGAGTATAGGAAGAGCTCAGACATAAACAATATGACAAGAGATTAGAACTTCACCAGAGCTTCGTAGAAGGGGCGAGGGTATGTGGGTCAGGCGTCTGAGTTCAGCACCATGGACAGCGACGTAATGGAGCTCCGTGATCATAGGGAAGCGCTTCACCTGCCCATCCGGCCAGTCACCAGTGCTGGCTTTTGACAAGAGCATTTCACTTTTGAAATGAAGTGCTGACCTGAAATCTTTGGAAACAGAGAAAGTAACCACTTAACATGATGCCTAAAAATAACAGCAGCAGCGGCAGAGCACGGTCTTGTTGTCTCCCCTGCTACTGCGCTTGTATTTTCCCTCTTCCTCTCAGATCCTCACATTTATTAAGCTCCGGCCTGTCATTGTCCATAAAGGCTGTTCTAGTATCAGCTCCTTTCCTCTCCCTCCTGCCCCTCTGTACCTCCACCCCCCCCCTCCTCATCAACGGGCTCACCTCCAATCACCCTTGGTGCGTCTGACAGCGGAGCGAGAGAGCGAGTGGAAGAGATGAAGTCTGGAGGAAGGAGGGTGGGGGGTCGTAAGACCGCTGTAAAGGGCCCGAGAGTTGACAGCTATGGGAAAGAACCGCTGACCTCGCTTATATAAAAGAAAGTAGAAATAGTTGGGCGCGCGGAGGTGAGGACGGAGGAGACGACGAGCAGGGATGCAAATGGATAAAATCAATATGGTTGGTTCAGTTTAATCATGCCGTGCCCCCGTTGGCGCGTCTGCTGTGACACCACGGTGCTTAGAGGTGAGATTTTATTGGTCACAGTCCCTCTTTGTTGTGTGTCAGAGCTTTTATGTGGCCCACTCTTCATTTAGAGGATTATTGCGTTTTTGTTTTTCATCTATGTATATTACAATGTAAATATGTCCAAATGAAAAACACGTATGTAGTAATTTGGTGGGCGGATAAAAAACAAAAACGCTTATTCAGAAGCTGCAGCAGTGATTCTATTTCTGCTTTAGACCCGATAACAGGCGTCAAGTGCATTTTTAGATTCCTACACTAACCAGCATTCAGTTCCCTGGCTCCCACTGCCATCGCTCTGACAGTAGGGCTGTTAAGTCCCTCCACTGAATTGCTGTGTTGTGTAGGAACTGCAGACCCCTGTTGTCCAATCAGGACGCATTAGCTCGCAGGCCTCAATCTGTCAGAGCTGCACCTAAGGGAGCCCAGGGGAAATGTCCCATACTATATCTAAATGCTAATCAGCAATCATGTTGTTAATGAACACAGAAAAAGTCTTACCCACAACCTTTTTCTGTGTCAGGACAAGGATGGAGCAGTTGAAGCCTCAGAGCTGTGAACATTCTAAGCCATTGTTCATCTTCCTGTTTTAATTCCTACATTTTTCTATGAGTTGTTTAAATTCACTGCCATAGATTCTCATTTAGGGGATCTGAGCTGTGTGGGGCACGTCAGGAGCCATACTTTGATGTCAGAGCCTTTTATACCACTGACTGAACCCACAGCAGATGTTTTTTAATTGTTAATTGATAGCGTTGACTTGAGCGAGGTTCTGTGTGTCTGAGGTGGCTCGCGCCGTTTTGTGTCTGTCTTTTTCACCGCATGATGAACGAGCCTTGTTTTTTTGGGCACGTGGAACCTGAACCTGGCAACCCGAACCTGGCACCCGTGGCCAATCTGGGAAGCGCTCCACTGCCAGTTTCTTTCCAGCTCAAATGTGGCGGGTGATGCTGATCAGCGACGATGCTCGGCAGCAGGTAAAAAGGGGCGGAGCCAAGCAGAGAAGGCGAGAATCCGCACGGCAGTTGTTTATGAGCTCAACACTGGGATGATTTATCAGGTTCTTTTCATGCCTTTGCATATATCATGGCATCATTATGTGGTAATCTGAGCTAACTTTGTTTTGTTTTGATGAGTGAGAGCGTGGTGAGAGCGGCCCCGTGTGTGTGGGCTCCTCAGTGCTGTATAAAAGTAATAATATAGCAACACGTAGGCTGAATTTGCCTTGGGTTTTTGATTTCTCTCATCTAGGGCACTGTGGGATGACAGCTGAGTAAGAAGTGCTCTTACATTTACTCAATGACTCAGTGTGTGTGTGTGTGTGTGTGTGTGTGTGTGTGTGTGTGTGTGTGTGTGTGTGTGAGAGAGAGAGAGAGAGAGAGTGATGATGTGTATACAGAGTGTTTTCTGGCGCAGATGTGTGTGTATCTTCATTTTGTGTTTGTTGGTGCTCTGCGTAAGTGTGCGTGTTCTGCACGACTGCGTGCGTGTGTTTGTGTGTGTTCTCTGGCCGTGACGATAAATGAAATAATCAAATGTTTATGATGCGTAAAATGGCAATTGTCAGCAGTGGTGACCCTCCGTGAGTGTGCGTGGATGTGCTTCATCTGCCTCGGTGTGTGTGTGTGTGTGTGCGTGTGTGTGTGTGTGTGTGTGTGTGTGTGTGTGTGTGTGTGTGTGTGTGTGTGTGTGTGTGTGTGTGCGTGTGTGCGTGTGTGCACGCGCTGTCAAATGCAAGGCTGTTATTAACAACTCTCTACACAGAGAAATGGAGCAGAGGCAGTGCAAGGTCTGTCAGCCAACAGAGGGAAGGGCGCGAGACGACGGCGAGGCGCGCCGTACGCGGACGACGCGCGCGAGCCGCGAGGTTGTTTAGGCAATTTCTAAGTTCACCTGAAGGTCACGGCGACGCGCGGGAGGTTGCTTAGCTACGCCCCAAACGAGGCCAGGTTAAATGTAGACGGGGGATTTCAGAAGTGTCCAATAAGTGCAGTCCAACCTTTCCCGAAGACTATTACATTTAATCATTTCTCACTGAATCTGCCGAGCATGAGTCGCACGAGCGCATTAGGTGCGACGGGCGTTCGAGTAAACAGAGAGCACGCGCAAACAGAACTCCACTCCATTTCAATCAGAGACGCGACAGCTAAATTACCCACTCAGTGCGACGACACCCTCTGACTTTTTTTTCATAATCAATCACTGTTTACAGGCATTTTTGAATAGAAGTGAAGGCGGGTTGTTTATACAGTAGCCGCCGCTATGACTGGATATCAACACTGTGTCTACAGGCAGCAAACGTACTTTCATTAATGTTCAGGTACGAGTGAACATGAAGTGGTGAAAGTTGTGACGTGCGTCTGCAGGCTGGCGTTTCTCTTCGTTTCTATTTCCAAACTCGCGGTGACACTGAGGGAAATTTAATTCACACCTCGCAGCGCGCGGCGCCAAAACAATGCGGCGCCGCGAACGTCGGACTGACCGTGACGTGACGTGACGTGACGTGACGGAAGCCGCTCTCGGGCTCGCGCTGAACAAACCCCAGTGACACCCGGGAAAACTTATCGCCCGCTACAGAAATAACAATAAAACATTACGCGCTGCACTCACAATTGGATAAAACGCGGTTCCGTTCCGCTCATTGAGCGTTTTCACGCTCGTGCCAAGTCTGGGAGTCGAGCTTTACGCGGGAAGCCGTGCTTAGCACAGCTTTAAGTCAGTGTTTCGAACGGTGATGTCATCAATTAGCCGTGACAGGCTTCGGGAGTGTGCGTTATCTGGTCCGGCTCGCAGACGCGCTCGTCAGCTGTTACCGCGGCCCACTTCTGTGTGCACAAGCAGCTTCTCACTGACAAATCGCCGTCATTGTCGCTTTTGATGAGCTTCTGAATAATTATCCTCTCCACAGTGATCCGTGTAGATCTATCTTAGATTCACAGCCCTATCTGCCGCGCCATCAGCAGCCGAAGCGCAGCCTCTCCATCATGGCAGCGGTGTTAATTCTGCTAATCTGTCACTGGCTGTGGAAATGAAATTCAGGCACCTGTTCAACTAATATCCCAATAAGGCACAGTAATGACTCCATTTCATTTTTTTTCAACTTTTTGAGTAAGTGTCATTAAGATGTTTTGCAAAAACTTTTATCGGGCTGTTATGAGTGTCGTCTGATTCACATGTCCGTTACAGCATGTTCTGTTTGCGCCCCTCTTCACCCCTGCATCTCATAACCCCCCCCCCCCCCCCCCCCCCTCCGCCCCCTCCGCCCACTTCCGTCTCCGCTCCGTTTCAACCGATCCGAGGCCAGACGGAGCTTTCGCCAAATTCAACCCCGCAATACATTCCTTTTAATTAAGCAATTAATACTGGTTGACAACTTTGTTGGGCACATCAGTTATTCTAATGTGCCGGAGAGATGTTCACTTTGGGTAAATGAGTCATGAGGCGAGCCGGGTGAGGAGAGAGGAGGGCTATCACACCGAGGCTTTATTTCCACTTAAAGAGCCCATTATCTGCCGCTGCTGCTGGGGCGGGAGGCAAACGCATGGAACTGTAGTCATGCTTTATGGAGTGTTAGATTAATTATTTTATTTTAGTGCTTTAAAGTCAGTTTTATATAGATAATTGTGTGGGGTAAAATGGAGCACCCTGGTCACGTGACTAAACAGCTGGCTTCCTACAGTACCTGTCTCCTTAGTAAATATAGCAACAAGCTCTCAGCCTTGACATTACAGGTCATTTACATCATCGGGTCTTATTGCGATACGTGTGGATGCAGTATATTTGTAGTGTTGCGTACTGTATGTGTATGTGTTTCTGTCTCTTTGCATGATCCCTGTGTTTTTTTACATTAAAAATGGGATTCCAGAAACCTAGAAATCATAAATAATGAATGAGGTGTACCGTGCTATAGATAGAGGAATATAATCAAAACATTATTGTGCATTCAATGAAATATGCAGCAGTAAAAAAAGATGCCGGAGTGCTTGTAGGAGCACTTAACCTTGGCTTTCTCCCCTGACTCTCCACTACTGAGCTCCCTGATCCTGCTTGTCTAACCCTCTGCTGACATTAACACACACACACACACACGCTTCTGGACTTTAGGAACTTTTCCTCCGGCTTACCGTAATGAGCAAGCAGTAGGGGTCTCGTTCGCTGAGCAAGGGTCGAGATGCCCAGATTTCCAACCGGATCAGGGTTTTTTTACGTGTTAAGCGCCTTCTCCGTTCTCCTAATGAGGATATCTGAGGACTCAAATTGCCTCTTAACACGCGGAGTGTTAACGCGAGGAGCTGACATTAAAGCGTGAGACCCTTCTGATTATGTGATTACGCCTGATGGCTTCAAAGTGCCCTTCCATCTCGTTACCCGGTAACACGGCCGTGGAGTGACACGGGCTCATCAAAACAAAACAAAAAAGCTGTTTTCAACACCCGTGAGCTTTTTGAGATTTCTTCATCGCCACGTGATGGAAAGCATTTTCTCCAGCCAGCAATCTGAACATCCGCCGTCTGGTATTCGGGTCTCGTCTCCGGCGCCCAGCGTGTACCTGTGTTTACTGTTTGGATTCTCAGCAACCGAAGCTGTGATTTTTTTTTTCTGGATGCGCCCCCCCCCCCCACCCCCCCCCCCCCTCCCCCCGTGGCTCCTACCTAGATTTCCCTCATATCTCCGTGGGGAGCTGTGAAATCCATTTAGAGGCGTACAGAGGAGCTACAGGTTCCCGGCGTTCTGTCTGAGGCTTCGGGGAACGCACAGCGGCATTAATAATCCATGCGCGGCGCGCGGAGGCTCCGCGTTTTGGTATTCCACATGATAAAGTGCCTTCGATGCCCGTTAGCCCCACCGTTAAATGAAGAACAAAGCCACGCTGGGACGGAGGAAGCCAGGTTCTAACAGCGTTTGCTGCTCGCGCTAATGCAGCGGGCCTCCTTTCAATTTGTCCGAGTTTGTTGTTGGGAGGATCCCCGCGTGCCTCTTCCCTCCGCTCCCCGTTAATGATACGTTTGATGGGCACGTTCTGAAGGCCTCTCCGGGTGCCTTGGCTTCAGGTCCTGCCGCCGAGCAGCGGGTCGCCTGCGGTCGAGGCCGCGCCGCCGCTATCGGCCTAATCGCGGCTTAATCTTCCCGGAGGTAATTCCCGGCGCGGCGCTCGGCCGCCGCGAGGTTATAATCTCGGTAACCGCGGCGACGCCAGTCCAACAAATGGCGCTAATCTCCAGGCAGATGAAAGGCGAGATCCCCGGGCCGTCGCCGGGACGACGCTGTTTATTGTTTTGCCGCACTTATCGGCTTAACATGTAAAGATTCCACAAGAAACAGCTCAGTGGTTTTAAAGGGATAAAGATGGCTTAGTGCCAGAGCTGTGTTTTCCTCACACTTTCCACCTCTGTCTGTTGTCTGACAGAAAAAGAAACAGAAATATTCACACGCAGGCCTCTACATGTAGGTTGTGGCAGACGAAAGATGGTTCTGTGTGAAAACAAATAAATAAATACTATTATTTCATCCTGACATCTATTATCATCATCTAGGATTTGGTTTTTGCTAAGAAGGTCAAACAGTGATGTTATTCTACAATATCTGTCCCCCACGTTCTCCAGCACTGTCCTGGATACATTTGCAAGCTAATTAGGAGACTGAGACTCTGCTGACTATTAATTCTGCCCACGTTTCCTGTGAAGACGACTGCAGCCTGTTGACATAGAAGTTTTGGCGAATAAATGCATGAATTAGTCTAATTAGCTTTACTTATCGAGCGGGGGCTCGTGCATTGTTGTGAATATTGCGGGAGATCAGTCAGCTTCCGAGGCTCATGGACAGGAATGTGACCGAGGACCTGTGAGGGACTCTGGCTACTGTAAACGGAAGGATGGACGGAGGAGGCCGCTGTGTGTGTGTGTGTGTGTGTGTGTGCGTGCGTGCGTGCGTGTGTGCGTGCGTGCGTGCGTGCGTGTGTGTGGCAAGGTTAAATCGTAGCCAGACCCACCTCCAGCGCCGTGCTGTACAGGCACCGGGCTAATAACTTCAATTATCCCAGCGCTCGGCTTTGGGCCACAGCTGATAGGACAGAGGCAAGCATTATCTGCCTGAGGTACACACACACACACACACACACACACACACACACACACTGAGCTCCGCGAACCTCCAAACGTATGGAGGCAAAGGAGTGTAAAGATGAGTGGAGACGAACGCTTGATCAAGTTTAATGAAGCGTTTCCTTTACTTTGTTTCTGTCCCGCTAATCTGCCTGGACTGCATCAGCTGTGGAGCAGACAGTAAAAAAGGCAAACATGGCGTCTCTTCCCGTCAAAGGCAAACAAATGAGCTGCATGCGCCAAAATAAAGGCTCTGCAGTCGCAAAACAAGGAGCGAGCGAGAGGAAAGAAACAAAGCGCGTGCAGCGAGATGAGACGGAGGATGAGAGGAGACGACGGAGGGAGGACGGCGAGAGGAGGCCGGGCGCCCTCCTCGCCCCCGCTCTCGCCTCCCGCCGGCCTCAGCCTCACCCGCGCTGTCATACGTGAGCTCTGGAAGATGGCGGCGTCGACAGGGAGACAGAGGAAGAGGAAGAGTCTGATTTCCTTCACGCGCTGCTTTGATTCCGGCGCTGATCGAGAATAAGAGGATGTCTCCCTCTCTAAGACACAGGTTTTCTTACTGCAACGTGCTTTTGTCCTGATCGACCCTAAACCCAACTCCAGCTGCACCCGAACTCTGCTTAAAGGCCTTTAACCCCGTTCTCTGTTTCTTTTTATTGCCCTGTACTTCACTGGGCTGTTTTGAAATCAGCGCTGTTAAATGAATGATTAGGGAGCAACAGCGGAACAGCGGCTGATTTATCACCGCCCGCTGCCACAGATTCATACCAGCGTTTGCCTTATAAATGACTAAATGTCTGCTTAATGGTCTCGCGTGAGGATGCTGATGTTGGCCGTCGATGCAACAGACGCCGCGCGTCTCTCGTGACATTTTCTTCGACAGTGATGGAGCCGTCGCAGATCAATAATGGGCACGGCAAGAAAAATCGGGATTTATGAAGCGTCTGCGCAGACAAACGCTGGTGCGTGAGCTGGAGTCGGACCGAACTCCCGTCTCGCAGTTCGCCGCTGGACGCGGGTGCTACTTCCTGGGTCGGGTCAGAGTTTTCCCAAACGCATGAATCAGTTTCATTAAGTGGCACGCTTCAGATTAAAGCAGCATTAAATCTAATTAGCACAAAGCCAATGTGATAGACTAGATTAGCTGAGGATTTATCAGTCTAATTGTTAGTGGCACCGTGTTTCTGTGTCTCCTCTGCTCGGCTAATGAAAGTGAAGCACCAGAGGCCGAAGGGAAACCACTGAGGACTTTGTTGATGATCTGCAAAGCGCACGGCTGCTGTTTTAGACTCTGATCAATAGGGGGAAAAATCGGATGCTGCAGGATGGCACATCAAACCGGAGCGGCGGGAGGAAGCGGGGGGAGATCTGGGGGCGACCGACGTGACTCCTGAGCTCCTCGTCGAGGCCGAAGACGCGCTCTCGCAGCACTGAAAGATTAAATAGCTCCCTCTTCGTGCTGGCGTGACGCGCGGCTGCTGCTGCTGCTGCTGCTGCTTTAAACGCACGCGCTCCTCTCCCAGTAGTCGCACGAGGCAGCGGCGCCTCGTCTCCCTCCCTATGTTCACATGTCTGGGTAGATGTATAATTGATGAAGCCACAAAACCGACGTGCATAAACAGCGCTCGCTCCCGCCTTTTGCTGGCAGTTTTGTCTTAATTATTCACAAGCTTATCAACACAGAAAAGGCGACGCGCTCGCCGGCTGACGGGGGGCTTTAAACTGGGCCGCTGTTGAAAAAAGCTGCTCCACATTCGTGGAAGCGGGAAGGTCCTCTAAGGGCTCGGCGGCGACGGAGAGCCAGACAGCTACTGTCCTCAAATCCTCCCGCTCATCCAGCGCGGGGAGAGGTTTGATGCGTTGCCACCGAAGCGCTTTTCAGAGCGGAGTGAGGCGGGCGGCTCCTCGCTATCCTGCGTTTGCAAAGACGCCCGTTTCTCCGCTTGAAGCCATATGCTCGGCCCAAGAACAGCAACTATGATACAAGGCTGGGGAAAGCAGCGGTAGTAACGAATTAGAGTTTTATGGAATCACTGTACGACCTCAGACTGAAGATGTTTGTGTCAGTTGTTTTATTTTGAAAGGACAAATATCCTTTAATAGCTACTTTTGGCCTAATAAGCATCACTGACAAGAACAGCCAAAATGCAAAAACGATCTGCCTCAGCTTTTCGCGGTCCCATCGGTCACAGCCCGTCTCATACTTACGGTCGGGCTGTGCTTTTGGGCCCCCGGGGGCCCTTCACTCGACTACTGAATCACACGCGCTGCTGCTGAATAGGCACCGGTCAGGTGCAGGTGCGCGTGCGAGCGTGTGAAGGTGACAGAGGAGTTCAAAGGAGCCCGCGGGCGGCGCTGAGTCGACAGGGTTCTCGTGGAGCCCGGTATTGAACCACATCTGAGACCAGCGCCGCAGCTTGGACCGGGGCCACCCTTTGTGTTGCTCGGGGCCCCCTGTGTGAATGTTCGTCTAATACGGCGGCTCGCGGACGTTGCATCAGAGCCCCGGGGGAAGATCGGGGGCTCCAGCAGGTACGAGGGATTCAGGAGGAGATGAATGGGTGACGGGTGTGAAGTCTGGTCAAAAACTGAACCAGCCATGTGTCAAATAAGAAAAAAAACGCACAAACATTAGCATTTTTAGTTTCATGTGAGCTTCCCTATCTTTGTTTCATGATAGTTTCCAGAGGGGGGCATTTCACAAACTGTTTGCCAAAAGCCCTGTATTGTATAAGACTTAATGTACTGTGAAATTAAAAATCTCTTAAAAAGCATCCCCAACACTGTGGAAACAGCATGGAAGCTACTTGTAATATTCATGCTTGGCCACCAAAAAAGATGAAGCCTATCCATTCTGGAGAGGTGTTGTTGCTGACAGGACAGGAGTGGGGGCTGAGGGAGGGAGAGGAGGGAGGAGAGGGGGAGACGTGCTGATATGGGTCGAGCAACAATCTTAGACGATCATGGTCGTATTTTTCATTTCGTGTGTTCAGACGTAGAGAGGTCTGGACTGCACGCGTTATCGTTGTGGCCCCGCCCCCATGCTCACCTGGCCACACCCACTCTGCTCTGCATGACACACACACCTCCACAGCTCCTCCCGGCTGCTCAACCCCTGCACATCCTGCCCTCTCTCTCTCTCTCTCTCTCTCTCGCTCTCTCTCTCTGCTTCGCTCGTCCCCGGCTCCAAACCCAGCTCGCTCCACCTTGCCCGGTTCACGCCTGGTGCTGACCTGAGCTCAGCTTTGGCTGCCTCTCTACCTGAACCTCTCCAGGTGCCGTGAGTAAATGTCCTAATTGGCTTCTGCCAGTAATTGAATTATTTAGCCTTTGAACCGGGGCCTGTTACTGTGGCTGGAGGAATCGTTGGCTTTTTGCTCTAGGCTTCTGTGTGTTCTGCGGTGTGAAACCCGTTGGCGTTTGCCAGCTGGTATGTGGAGAACGATCATTTGAAACCCTCTTGCTGCTCCAGGCATTAGTCACCCCTGTCTGTGCTCTCACACTGGGTCAGGAAAATGAGTCCACATCCACTGTGACCCGTGGGTCATCCCACTCTCTCCCCGGTGCCGCCCTCCTCCTGAACCGCTCTGCGCTGTGAGACGGTGGGATGAACACCCAGCAGGGGGCCGGTTACCCTCCCGACTCCCTTTGTGCTCGGCGCTTTGCTTACACCGAGCCACCCCTTGCTTCACTTTTATCTGTCAAACCAAAAGAAAGTGATCTGGAGTTGCGTCACGCTCTTCGCTGACGGTGTCCAGAGCTGTTTGGAGGATGTGGGAGTGCGTGTCGGTCCTGATAGTGTGGGTTCTGAGCAGCTCTGGGTCAGTCTGTGTGTCCCCTCGTATGCTGCATGTTGCCACTGCTGTCAGTCTGTCACCATGAGAAATTAATAAATGACTCCCACCATGGCTAGAAACCTCTTGTTTTGCTGCCTAAGTCATGCTGAGGCGTTGGGTTAAAGCTGACCCTGCCTCAGTGCAACTTACTGTAAGTGCACCCATGCAGAACCAGCTGACAGCTCCCTTCATCTTCAGCACCTCTCCTCTGTCCTGCCTTCTGACCTTTGCCTCTGACCCTGGGATGGCTTCACCAGGCCCCAGTGTGAGCTAACAACACAGTGTGTCTGTGTCTGTGTGTGTGTGTGTTTGTGTTATGAACTAAACTGTGCTGCAAAATTCATTTTTCCTCAGTACAGCATATACAGTAGTGAGGCCCGTTATCATTTTTCAACCTAAACTCTTTTCATCTGAAAACAAAAACATGCTCTGTGCTTAGACATTCATCAGACCTACACACCTAAAGGATTTCCTGTTTGTTTCCTTCACAATAATGACTGATGCATACAATGGGCACATTTTGTATCATAAATGTAAGTCAAAGACAGCACTGCTCAGTTTTACTGTCTTTTGTAAAGTTTACAATCCTGGTAACTACCAATTACTGTAGTATTGCCACTACCTACACATTTCATCCACACAGAGTCAAATTGCATGAAATGTGCAGAGAAGTGACATCACCTGCAGCAACTTGGGGTTCAGTGACCCGATACCCCTTTTTTGTAAATGAAGCAAAGCTGGAGAGCCGCTCCCAGACGAGCCCCAGGCCACAGGAGCGTGTTGGAGATGTATCGGAGGTGACCGGCGCCAGAGGTGCTCCCCAGACCAGACGTGGGGTATCAGGTTGGCCCTGTCAGCAGTAAGTGATCCAGGGATCAGTGGAATGGCATCGGAGGCAGACACTAGTACATTTATTTATTTTTTTAAGCTTGTCTTGATGCCTCCCAGAGCTAATTCATTACAAAGCAGATAGTGTAAAGAAGCGAAGTCGCAGACATACGTTTGACTCTGAAAAGTCAGCTCCACCTGTGTGGAACGTGACCGCGGCCACGTCCCACTCATATTGTAGCAGCCTCCAATTCTAATGAAATGAGCAGAGCAATTTGGGAATTTGATTTGTGTGTAACAAGAGAGTGAAGGAAGGGTATAGAGGAAAAAAATGAGGGGGGGGGGGGTGCAGTCCCCACAGAAGAGGAATGAAACGAATGGATTTGAAATGCTTTTTGATGCTATGAGTTGAGTTTTAATTTTATTTTTTTTTTTAACGCGGAGCTTCTCGGAGCGCCGGGCGTCGCTCCCTAAAGGCTGACTAGGGGCTCTCGCTTTCAACACATCCCTCGCAAGCTGTACAACACAACAGCAGTTCAAATGGGACCCGAATCCAGGCCGACAGCTCCTCTTCATCCCCCGAGCTAATTACCTGCAGGGTGACCGTATGCTCATTAAAATCCCCCCCTCTCCCAAAAAAAGTTCTGAGTGGTTTTCCAGCCTTAGCAGGCAACAAGGAACCAAGGGAGCTTCAAAGCAGAGAAACAAACTACCTTGAAATGTCCCCCTTTCTCTTTTTTTAACATTTGAGAAAGAAAAAAAAAAACGAGTGGAGATGATCCACAAGGAGAGAATTGGAAGCCGAGCTGACGCTGCAGTAATCTGGTGTAAAATTGAGTGAAATTTGGAATTGTGGAATAAACGAGGCCCGCGTGAGAAGTGATGATACTGCAGTCGCCTGTAATAAATATTTCCAGTCTGTTTCACTCAGCGGGGGGACGCGCCCCGCTCTCATTACCGATTCTGGACCAGACGCCCGGACCCGCGGTAACTCCTCTGTAGCCGCGGTTGTGCTGCTTGCAACGTTTCCTGAAACGCACGCCGGGCTGCCCGCGACGCAAACCTCCTTTCTGCCGGAATCAAACTCCGTGACAGAACTCATTGATATTAATGAAAAACCTTCCCCACAAAGTGCTTTTCAGACGCAACCTCCAACCTTACAAATTGTCTGACGGAGGTGTTAAGCTTATCTCTTGCCAGTTCTTTATGAAAGAACCAATGATTTATTATGTGGATCAAAGAAACTGTGGTTTACAATTAATTTTGTTGAATAGTTCTTTAATACCATGGTGAAAATATGTCCCTTTAGTGATAGGGTCTGCTGAATTAGAATTAATTCCTGTTTAATTGTTCCTATATTTCAGTGGATGTGATGGCGCTGGCTGGGCTGAAGTAATTTATTTCCTGCTTAGCATGAGAGATGGTCCATGGCTAAAGCTGCCAGGGGAGGAGTGGTTAATTGCAGTAGATTGCCTTATCTCCTTGTAATTATGCCCGTCTCGTTGGAGTTCCCTGGCTCCAAACGGCCCAACGATGCTATCAGACCACAGACAAGGAGGGGAGAGGTGGAGACACGGACGTGGCTCCCAGACCAGACCTGGCCTTTATCAAAAAAATACAAAGTGGCTTCTTTTGATCGGCTTTAACCAACAAACGCACCACGGTCCCATTGCGAAAACAGTGATTTTGTTTTGGGGTCTTCTCAGTCTGACTGGCGTGACTGATTATCTGGACTGAGGCCGAGTCCGGCATATGTGAGGAGGACAAGGACGCGGTGACTGTATGTCGCATGCGTAGCCTTTTAAACGCATAATAGAGGAGCTCTGCTTCAGACGGAGTTGATCTGTAACGCACAGCGACAGGCCTGTCAGTCACCGGGCTTCATGTCAACCCCATAGGCTCCGAGAGAAATGATCAGTGTGGAAGTCAGCGTGACTCAGAACACCCTACTGAGGCCGCCTACTGCTGTGCGTGTGTGTGTGTGTGTGTGTGTGTGTGTGTGTGTGTGTGTGTGTGTGTGTGTGTGTGTGTGTGTGTGTGTGTGTGTGTGTGTGTGTGTGTGTGTGTGTGTGTGTAATCACACCCAAGCATGCATTTAGACAGAGATATAATAATATAGAGTAAGCTGCTGCCACCGGGTCTCCCCTCTAGTTCTCTGATGTTTTTATTGGCTTTATTATGTCTTTATATAAAAACCTGGGCATGTTTGAACCCTGCTTGATCTTAAGAGCATGACAACGGAACTGTTCATCTCCATTACTGCTTTCTAGACGGCCTCGCTTCAGTGTTGTCGCTCCTTCTGCTCTGTTCTGGGGGAGCAGCCCCGCGGGGGGTCTTTGAAGTGACGGCGGGTTAAGTTGAAACGCTCCTGGCTTCTCTGCAGCTGATTGGCTCGGTCTCTGTCTGCGGGAGAGGGAGATTTTATAATAATGCGGTGAAATTGCGTGTGAAATTGTATGAGTGTTTGTTTCTTTCTGGCTCTTGTTTTAACGTCTGAACTATTATCCATTGTGTGATACAGCACACATTTCCCAGACAACCCAGCTTTTACCGTGCTCTCCATCCAGGAGGCCCTTCCCTCTTCATACGCTACTGAACCTCGGCTCGGGGCGGGCGCCGCGCGCCACTGGACGTCCTTTTTCTGAATGGATCGGTGCCGCTTGGCGTGCGCGCCTGGCGTCTCCGTGGCCCCGGCCTCGTTAAGCAGAGTGCAGTAATGGATGTCAACAGGCCGGCCTCTTCGTACGGTGTCATCATTAATCACCGGGGCCCGGATGGCATCGCCCCAAGTCGCTCTGCTTAACATTCAGAGCACAGTGCAGCGTAGTGGGCCACCAGGCCAGCCAGGTCCGCTCCCACTCACTGCTGCTTTCCTCACAGACGGGCCTCTTCCTGTTGGATCAAACACACTTTGGTTTTCTGAGCCGGGGTCGGTGAACAGGGAGCATCCCGGGACGAGCGAAGCGGCCGAAAGATGACCGTTGTGTCATTATCGCTTTCCGCTGGATTTAGTGACCTTTTCATCAGTGTTGTCACATTTACTGCAAATGAGCTGAGTGTTGTTGTGTGTGCATGCGTGCATATACAGTACGAGGTTACTATAATTGTTGCCGTCCCTTCATTCCGCTGCGCGCGGTTCACAGGGAGGTCAGGCGCCACGGCTCCGTGGCCCCGCTGGTTTTGTCACACTTTATTTTCTGTTATTTCACATTTGTGGTCAGCTTAACAGCTTTTCCTCCTCATTGCATGTGTTATGAACACGCTAAATGCAGTTGCAAATTATAATTATAAACACAGAAAGTTGTCAAAATCTCCCCACCCCTTTTTTTCTTTGCAAAGTATATTTGTAATAACAATTTATTCTCCGTATCACAAAGCGATAGAGTGAAACAGACTTGCTCCACATTTGATTCTGGACTCGGACTTTGTTCTGTGGAAAATTTTAAAAAATATTAATTATTTGATAGAGTAAAAAAATGAAATTTGGTTGCAGTAGAACGTATCTGACAGGATTCCTGTTTGGACACAGCTGACTCAGACCCCGGCTGTTGAGTTATTTGTCTGAGGGAAATATAAGCAGGCGTATGTTCTTATCGCCCTGGGCTCTTATTTTAATTAAATCTCAATCACTCACACTGACAAGATATACTGGTGCAAGTGTCTCTGCGCATGTGTACGTGTGCGCTTTCAAATTTCAACAAACAAACACACACACACACACACACACACACACACACACACACACACACACACACACACACACACACACACACATGCAGCATCCTGCAGGAATCAGGCAGCGATTCTGAGCCGCTGCACCTGTAAGTGAGCGTCCAAGGGTGGAGGTGAAAGGAACAAAGATGTGTGGTTGTAAGCGCGACGATCAGCTCCCCGTGCCTGACCATCTGCAGTGAGCTGGGCTCAGCGGGGGGAAATGAGGTCAGCTTATCTTTTGAAGCCTGTGAGCTGCAGACAGACGAGGCACCACGCCGGGACTGGAAGCGCACATGAAAGGCAATCTACCAAAATAGCCAAAATATTGTTACGACTGCGGTCGGGCTGCGTCTGGGGGATGCGAACTTCAAACTAGCATGACTCACTGTTCTGTTGCTGATGAAACCTGATGAGTGAAACTCCCATTTTAATCCCCCCTGTACAGGAGCCAGGTTCAAGTCCTGCCTTCCTTGTTTTTATGGGTTCTGTGAATTCACTCCTGCAGCTCTTTGCGTTTCATGGGTCCTTTTACACACTTTGACCCTCACCATCCTCTAGTTATCAATAATTAAAATACCAACAACTGGCAGTTCATTCCATATGTAAAATAAAAACAATCCTCCGGTTAAGCTTTGTGAAGTGAAGAATCTATAGTGAATTCCCAACAGATCAATTTGTAGCAGTAGACGTGAACATAATCACCTTGTTTCATCTCATTCGTGACGCGATCCTGACTGACTGGGCCCAAAAACAATTAACGCCGGGCTTGTGCCACCACGCAGCACATGCACATCTGTACGGGCTCGTCTCTCCGTGGCTGCTGCTCTCTCGCCCCCCCCCCCCCCCCTCCCTCCCTCCACCCCCCCTTTGGCATACATGACAGCAGCAACGAGGACAAGCTGTTTTCCCCGCTGATAAATATTCCGACGCTCTGTGGCTGACAGGCCGGGTTCACCAGGCAGAAGTCACGATGGGCCGCGTGTGTGTGTGTGTGTGTGTGTGTGTGTGTGTGTGTGTGTGTGTGTGTGTGTGTGTGTGTGTGTGTGTGTGTGTGTGTGTGACACTCGGATCGGCCCTGTGATGCCAGGTTTGCATTCTGAACCGGCCTGAGACGTTCCCTCTAGGCGGTGCCCCGCAGTAAGTGTTTAACTAGACCCCCCCCCCCCCCCCCCCCCCCCCCCCCCCCCCCCCCCCCTCTCTCCGTCCTCCTCCCCCCTGTGACAGAGACTCCCGCTTCCAGCATCCTCTGCACCAGAGAAGGGCTGGATGCTGCTTCCTTGCCAGTCTCAAACGCTGACATGCACATGCTGGCGTGGCTTCACTTGGAACAATCTCTCTCCTGTATATTACTCTCGTCTCTCTCCTCCTTTCTTCTCGCTTTCCCCCCTCTCGTTCCTTTGCTGTCTAAACTGCGTGTCCAGCCAAGGCAGCAAATAGACTGGGATATTTATAGAAAGATGAGATAAAAGGGGAATAGCGCCTTTTTATAACTGGACACAGGGGATTATGTTATTTATGACTCTTTCTTCCCTTTTCCAGTCTCTTTATCTCCCTCTTTTCTGTTTGTCTCCCATTTGTGTTTTTTCTTGTCCTTTTTATATATATTTTTTGCAGACCGCTGCCAGTTCCTGTCCCCTAATTACGATCCTCTATGAATTACTGTCCCCTTTCAAGCTAAAGAGGCTTAACGCAATCCAGCAGAGAGGAACACGGAGCTTGATGAAGGTGTAAAAATAGGTTGAGAAGTTCCAGAAAAGGCTGGAGGGGAGGTGTGTTGGGCTGTGGGTGAGAGTAACGAACCTGCATGTGGCTTCGTGTTTGTCAGTGTTCAACTGACAAAACAAACACAGTGAAAATGACACAATAATGGATGGTTTCAAGTCCAATAATGTATAAAGGAGGAAGTGTGATTCCACAGTTATAAAACCAATGTTTACTTAATATCGCAGTGTGTTTTATTTATCATTATTTCCAGTTTGAGTCAAACGTTCACAACTGAACTTGTTAAAAATGTTTCCACCATCTGTTTAAAGGTTTTAACCTAAACTAGGCCGGCAGTCGTCTCTTCGAGGATTTTAGTTCACAGTTTTATGGTAAATTGACCAGATCAAGTATGTTTTTGAAAATAAACATTAACCTTGAGCTTCTGCCAGTTCAGGTTCTGAGAAATGTTGTTAATTCTCAAAGTATCCACATACTAGACCTCAAATCCTTGAATACTTTAAAGGAGCTCTGAGGAACTTTTTTTGTTTTGAATTTTTTAACGTGTTTGTAAATGAATGTACTCAAACAAATGTAGAAGATATTTGAGGTCACAGCATCCTCGGCATTAAATGCAGGCTGTGTGTGTGTGTGTGTGTGTGTGCACTTGTATTTGGATACATAGATAAAGATATTTTATTATATGAATCCCCTTTTTAATAAAATATTTGTTGAGGTTATGCTTTAGTTGTGATGTGTAGGAGTAAGCATGCGCGGCATGTGTGCGCGCGCGTGTGCGTGTAGGAAGCTGTTCCTTTGTTCCTCTGAGCCAAGGCAGCAGGGAACAGGATTCTTGCTTCTGTCTCACACCAGTGAACAGGTGTGGGGGTCAGGCGCTCGGAGTGTGTATGTGTGTACTGAAAGTTGCTATAGAATATGTCAAGACGTGGCGCTCGGTGGCATGGAACTGATTGCCCTGCCAAACCCTGACAATTACCATCCAGGCTAGAAGGCTCGCACACGCACACACACACACACACACACACACACACACACACACACACACACACACACACACACACGCTTTTCAATTCTCTCCAGCCCGGCACTCACTGACTGGTTGTCGCTCTCTGACAATCATGTCATGGAGGGATATATGTGGAACACTGTGCAGCTAATGTCTCTGCTACATTTCTACATGCCGTAGCTTGATGCAAATTTGTCGTGGCTTTCCCACAATGCACAGCGGCACCGAGGTGACATGCACAAAAACAACCTGTGGGGAAAAGACAATAGGACATTATGAGCTCCGATGGTCACGATTGTCAGTTTAACAGTGGATCTCAAAGCTATTAATGTTCAGTTGTATGTAATTATTTTCCTTTTGCTTCCTTGGCAAATATTTAAATTTGCAACGCTTCGGTCTGGCCTCCTTTGTTTCTGTCCCTAGCTGACATCATGCACCTGAGCTTGCAGGACAACTTTTGGTGAATAATCAGATTCTGTTCAATTTCTGCATAAACTGATTTCAAATGGTAAATGGACTTTAGTTTTAACAGTATTAAGGGCTCTTAAATGGAAGAGAGGTTGCTTTGATTTACATTCAGCTTAAATTAAATTACAACACTCTCTCCAACTTTTTTATTCTGTTACAACTTACTTTGCATTCCACTAATTTAGTTTGACAATTTTTGTTGCAAAAGTTATATATCACTCACTGAGCAGTGAGTAAAATAGTTAGCTCAGCATTAGTTGGACATTAATAAGAACATTACTTATGAAATCAGTTGCCTATTGAGTGAAGTTTGTGTAAACAAACCTATCTCCATCATAATCTTTGCACTCAAGTGCAGCACTATTTTATGCAGTGATGGCCTGGGCTCCGTCATTTGAATTGAATCATTCCCTTATTCATTTTCGGAGCTAGAGTTTTGTGACTGTTTTTTTTTGACGTGTTTTTTTAACACTGTAATGTCCGACACCACTTGAAACACCTCAACGGCGCCTTAAGGCTTTAGCGTCGTTCCCAGCAACAGGTTAAATCCGTCCCTGTAAACGTAGCGTCCAGCTCCGAGACATGCAGATAGAGCTGTTTGGTTTGTTCAACAGTCTCTGTACCACCGGAGACGTTTTTTAATATTTTGTTTCTCTCCTGAACTTGTGTTAACTTATTTTCGTTTTTGCTGCTTTTAGCTAGCTGCTAATGTAGCAGAGGAGGAGGAACCGAGCAGGTACGAATGGGATCCGTATATTTGAAATCTGCTTATTTTAGCTGATAACAAACTAACACAAAGATAGTTTTGAAAACTAAAGAGCACTAAGCCAAAGTATACACAGTACTTACAAATATATGCATTAGGTGTTAAAAGTATATCGTCATTTTTGTGTGGAACAAACTAGAAAAAAACTGTCTTCCCCAAACTCCTGTTCTTGTTTTCATAGCTGTATTGTTTTTATTGTTTGTATCAGCTTTTCAAAATCAGTTGAAAAACTGGGAGACGATGGAGGGAGGGGAGGTGTAGAAGAGGAACACAAAGCCCCAACCCTCCATGTGGAGAGAGGAAGCACCTTTCATGATCTCTGCTGTTTAATCATAATCGTGTTTTACAAGTGTGTGTGTGTGTGTGTGTGTGTGTGTGTGTGTGTGTGTGTATGTATATATATACATATGCAAAGGGAAAACAAACCAATCACAGAAACGGCCTTAGCACAAATCACATTCATTTGCTTAAATTTATGGGAAACAATCCGCCCAAAACACACCCATGTTTCCACCGAACCAGTAAAAAAATGATGGGTTCTATTATTTCATGAAGGCAGTGGAAATTATCATTTGAAAATACTTCACAGATGTTTTCTTGAGCCGTTTGTACTCATGTGGGCCTTTTTTTTCCCAGACAGAGGGATGCTGACGGTCCAACAGGTCCTCCCCACGATTTGTCTGCACCTTGGCTACAGACAACCCACGCTGCTGTAACAGGTACGCTCGGTTTCACCAGCTGTTTCTACCAATTACAATAATGGGATTGTTAAAATTGTTATCAAGGTGTTAAAGTATCCAAAAGAGGGTGTGAGATACAATAGTTTCTGACGAGAATGTATGTTCCATTGAACATGGAGTGAATTAGAAGCACTGGTCTGCACCGAATGAAGCCAAGTACAGGTGTAGAAGAGGAACTAACTTTGTTCTCTGGAAAATACAGCTGCTCTACTTCTGGGTCTCTACAGTCCTATTTTCTAACTTTGCGTTTTATAGTTAAGGCCTATGAATTGTTAAGGGGCTTTATCAGCCTGAGGACATTTCTATCCCACAAAAATCCTTCAATACAAGAAATTGAAAATCCCTTTTGCATATTGTTACTATACCATTCATTGGTAAAACTAAAGAGAAGCCGTTTATATCTTCTAAGACAAATATATGTGTAGAGTGTGTATATATTATTATATCTATATATATATATATATATATATATATTATATATCTATCTATTCTCTATTCTATCTCCTATCTCTCTCTATATATCTCTCTCTCTCTCTTCTTTCTCTTCTCTTGTTTTGCTTTATTTTATTATTACTGGAACAGTGCCAATATGTGGATGGAATAATGATCATGTTTGCTGTTGGAAACCCATCATGGAGCTTTAAGACTCATGTGTCTGCGTCGTTATGGTGAGCTCAGTTCCTTTATATTTTCTTCGGGGGCTTTATTCTCAGATCTCACAGAAAGTAGGTGTCAGTGCACAGCAAATTGGAAAATGAGAAAAGCTGGGGCACTGGGGGGGTCTGAGACACTTGCTACTTGTGATTTACAGTTGTGAATGTGTGGGCAAGAGGAAGGGAAAGTTGTAGGAGAAAGCTCTGAGGAAAACGACGGTGGGAGCTGCGTTCACAGTGACCTCTGCAGAAACATTAAAATGAAGAGATAATGCTGAAGGGGTCATATTTCTGCCATTGTTTTTCCTTCCTTTCTTTCTCAGGAAAATCAAACCCATGACAACTTTATTAACCAGAGGCTGATTTATTCAGTGATGCACTTCACTTGGGAAATTGATGCTTGTTTTTTAAAAGGACGGGAACACTATCACTCTTTTAGATTGTTTGTTGCGTTGTGGAGTTTCTGCGCTTCTAAGCCCGTTTTCCCTCGCTCTTTCTCGCTTGTCGTGCTTCCCGAAAAAAGGTGGGCGTCGCGTATAAATCCCAACGTTGTCATAAAGGTGTTTTTACGCTGTTCTCTTCCCAGACCCGAGGAGTTGAGCGCCTACTCCATCAAACTGATTACCCAGGCAAAGCTGGTGGAGCTTACACTTCGTATGACCTGCTCCAAACTACATTTGAGGGTCTTCAAACAACCATATAAGTCTTTTTTTAGAGAGTCCTAGAAACACCCGTAGCAATGCATGACCCCACATACTATATATCTGCCCTTCACTTTAAAGAGCTCTTTGTACTCTGTTGACAAAGTACACAGGCATGTCTAGCTAAGGGGGGGCTGAAGCACAGCTTACCTTAGTGTGTATGATTCTGGCGCGGATTGTATCAGATTGAACCGATTCGTCAACCTCCCTCCCTCCACCAACACCTTCAAAGGCTCACCTGACAGGGCAAAGATGAAAGGCAGAGGGAACAGGAGGCGGTGGGAGGTGTGGAGAGGCAGCGCCTATGCCGCAGTCGAGGCGAAAGGCAGAAATGAAGAATGAAGAGCATAGGCAGAGGATGGATGAGCGGGAGCATTGCTCCAGTCAAAGGTTCATGGAGTTCACGTGTGTGTGTGTGTGTGTAGACATAGAACTCAGAGCTGATATCGTGTTGGGGTTGGTTTTGCTTCGTACGCGTTAACGCTTGGGAGGAAAACAGAAGATGTCAAATTTGATCTGCGCGTTTTGAACTTGCGTCACGCTGATTCATACGTGTGCGCTGCATTGTACCTCAGTCCTTCCACGGACTTCTGTAAACAGCCGCAGTCCAAACCTCATTAACCCAAGCTGCATCCACAACATTTGGTGCTTGTAAACACATTAAAAATTAAATTGCACCTACAGGCTTTGAAGCCACATGTGCATTTTAATTTAAAAGCGTCCTAACTTCTAGTAACAAGCCCTGTTCCTTCTAAAAATGGCCCTGGATGCAATATTCATAATAGTTTTAATAAACCTAGAGTTTGGCAATGAGGTTCATTACAATACAGTCACATGTCATGATTGTACTATTTATACTCAGAAGAAGACAAAGCCAACGCTTGCCTTGTTCTGATGTGACGAGCAGCGTCATATGAGGACACAGTGAACTCACTGATACTCTATCTGCGCCTCTGTCGTGTTTTATCTCTACTATGAGTCACACATTTGGTGGAAGCCAGGATTGCATGCGGCTTAGTCAGCCCACTCTCTCTGAGGTAACAGGGTGTCTCACACTGGGCCTTGGCTGGCAGACTGCGCACCGAAGCACATGTACAGACACACACTTGAACCTGCTCACCCCACGGTGCAACAGATGGGCTCATGGAGAGGCCTTCAGTGGCCAGCAGTCTCCAAGGACAAAGTGGTGGCTCATTCACAGCCACAGTCACACACATTCACACAGTTATTTATTTATTTTCAATATACTTGTGGACATAATGTGCTCTTCAACGACTAACGCTGACCCTAACATGAGATCAGCCTCAAATAGTCCACTGACGATGTGTGTGAGCTGTAAAACTCTGCTCACAACAAAGCTAGTAAATATCCTCCACACAATGTAATAAAAATATGTAGAAACCCACAATCCAACGCCCCACACACTGTGTGTGTGTGTGTGTGTGTGTGTGTGTGTGTGTGTGTGTGTGTGTGTGTGTGTGTGTGTGTGTGTGTGTTACAGATGGACTAGCAGTGCCATTAGGGGACATGAGGAAACATGGTATCATTAATAATACAGTCAACAGTCAGCTACAAGGCCTGGGTTCAACATTAACAACCTGCCAACGTGGCGTGTACACACACACACACACACACACACACACACACACACCATTCCCACCATCGCTTTAGCTGATACAGCTCCACGTGGGATTTAGATGTCTCTTTCTTTCGCTTTTTTGAAAATGTCCTACATTAAAACATGCCCCCCCCCCCCCCCCCCCCACACACACACACACACACTCACTCCTGCAGGCAGCAGATGGTGTGGTGGGCGGCAGGTACTGACACCCCAAACAGCTGTTACCATTACAGAATGCTAATTGCCATCAATCAAGGCAGCACCTCAGTGAATTCATAGGCAGGGTTCATTCTGTGTGTGTGTGTGTGTGTGTGTGTGTGTGTGTGTGTGTTGTGTGGTGTGTGTGTGTGTGTGTGTTGTGTGTGGTGTGTGTGTGTGTGTGTGTGTGTGTGTGTGTGTGTACACTGTAAGACATAAAGACAGCAGCCAGAGTTTTTCCCCTCATTACCTAAACCCAAAATGATCATCTGCGTATATCCTCCTCTCTCATGCTAACTACTAAAGACACCAGGAAAAGAGAGAACAAGCTCCTTATTGTTGCATGTCTTTCCTGCTCATTAGTGTCTGTATGTGTGCCTAGTGTTTAATTTTATATTAATGTGAGGGTGACAGGATCATGTAGCACATTAATGTGAGGTGTGAATCTATAATTCAGCGAGCAGCTGCAGACAGAATGGGATTTGTGCAGGCTGACTAGGGCCGATGCGAAGAAGCCAGTCTATCAAATGTCAGCCGACCTGCAGACAAGAACCCATTCAGACGTCTGATGCGGATCGAGGAGTGATGCACAACAGCTATGCAACACTTGTTGTTCTTACTTACATGTACTTTCATTTTTTTTAATTAGAGGAAAATGAGCACGCTTGGTTTTGTTATGAACCTGTTTAGAAAATTCGAAAGCAAGCTTTAATATTTTTAAAACCTGGTGGCAGCGAAGTTAACTGTTCTACCCTCCTCCTCCTCCTCCTTTCTCTCTTTTTGGGCCATCTTTCCTCCAAACTCTTCTTCATATTGCTTGTTGCCGACCCCTCTGTGTCCTGATTGAGAATTTCACCCTCAAGAAATCAATACTATAATCTTTCTTCTCAACCCACTGTAGATAAGTCTGTCTGGTCTGTTCTCAGCAGTGCTTGGTGGTGTCTGCTTGGAGAAACACCAGCGCCTCTTCCCCACTCAAACGATGGTGATAGGTGTTTGAAAGCAAGGCTACATACAGGAGGTTGTCTGAAATAATGTCATTTAATTAATTTTGTTGGAAAGTTAGAAATTGATTGAATTGAAAGGATGTTTATAACTTCCATCCCATAAGTAAACTTCCTCTTGATCTGCCTTTGCGTCGCTCTCTCTCTCTCTCCTCTCTTTGTCGTCATAAATTGACTGTGTGCTTTTAATTATCCTGTGATGAGCTTTGTCCTTGGTCATTCTTTGCTAGTTTGAATCAGCCCCCGTGCGCTCAGCCAAAGTATGGCGCATATGATAAAGTAGAAACTGTGCAGACCGGATGATTCGACGTGAGTCGTGCTGCCAAACTACCTTTTTCTGGCTGAATAACAGTATGTGGCATATGTCGCCTGTGCCCGTCCATACAAGCGAATATGAGCTGCAGACAATAACAAACAGCTACAAATCCCCGTGCTTTTTCCCGTGTTCTTTATCAGATGACATGGTTTAATGCTGAGCTGCTGCTGTCTGCTGAAGGAGATTTCAATGTAAGACACGATGTGGCCACTGCAGTACGCACAAGCCTAAATTGCTGAGTCGCTGGATTCCTTCAACTGCTGATTTTCCCGTTTGTCATTTACCCAGAGGCTTTTGTGTTCCTTGCCCGTTTACCCAGCAAAGCCGATCCAACGTATTGGGTTCGGGGCTTCAAAGCGATCTCTGTTCTTCCTCGCTGCTTCCCATCTCGAGCCTCGTTTGCATACTCCAACGAGCTGCATGCAAAGTCGTGGATCGACTCGCAACCGATTTTAGCATTGTCACATCCTCTGCCTCTCGATTGAAACTAATAACTACTGGCATTAGTCTAAGGTTGGATGCTACTGATGGTGTGTCTGTATGGATGAATGACAAATGCACCTCCTTTTTGTTAATTTGTTTTCTCCTTCAACTCTCTCCTTTGCTAATCCAGCTCTCTTCGTACCGCATTCTTTTGTGAGTTGCAGAGTTGATTGACTTTGAGAAGATTAAGCTCAGAGGGCCGGTGAGTGTCTCCGTTGAGAGTTGAGGATACCGATTAGCTCCTCGTCTGTTGCTGTGGGTCCCAGCAGCAAGGCAGCTTATGCCAGCGGCCTCGTTTTATAAAACACTTGAGTGGGGCTCGGTCTCCCAACACCTGCCAGACTGTTTGACTTCTTCCCCTTCCTTTGCTTTCAATGGTATGTGCATGTACTGGGGTTTCTTGTTTCTTTAAATATCCAGCAGTTACCAGAACAAATACGCCCCAGGGTCACGTTTCAGACAAACCAATGCAACCCTCACTGCAAACATCACCACGACTGCATGTGGACCAAATATCATTCTCATTAATTGTCTTGATCGTCACAATGACAACACATTAAGTAAAACTTATTCATTAAATTGACATGGTCAGTATGTACAATATAATTATTTATTTGTACTTGTGGTTGTGTGTGATGGGAGTGAGAGATAGTATTTAATACATCACCCTGCGTTTCCAAATCTCTTTTTCCAAATTTGATGGTAAGACTATATTATATATAAAACTAAGCTCACAATTTCTCAGAGGCAAAAACTGTCAACATAACTACAACACATGCACAGTAGCAATCCTCGAATGCAGTAAAATATAGTTAGAATTAAAAAAAGGCTTTTATTTTATTTATACATCTGAGCTGATAGCTGTAGGAAAGACGGCACATCCCATTTTCATAGTAACGCATGTAAGCAACATAACATGAAAGACAAGCAGAAGACTGGAGGCCCGAGCTAATCTAGGCTATGCTTATCAAATCTAGTTTTTCCTCAAGCTCCCTCTGCTTTAGTATCTTTATTCTGTTTGGAGCCGTGCTCTTATTTTGGATGGATGGATATAAACCTCTGCTGGTGCACCCCCCATGTCATAAACCAGTACTTAAGAGACCTGTGTGTTGATGGAAGCGCGTTTCCAGAGCCAGAGAGCGATGGAGAAAACCGAGGACTCCCCACTTGCCTATTTTTATGGTTATGTAACTATCGCGGCATCCGAATATGCTGAGACATTTGTGCGGGAAACGTACACGGGATTAACATCAAAGGCTCTGCGGAGGGAGAGGGAGACGAGGATGCAGAGAGAGGCGCATTCTTCCAGTGTGACTGTAATGATAAAACTGGCTTTACACACTCCTACGGTTAATCACAACAGCATCCCCCTCCTTCCTCCAGGAAACAGTGTTTTTATATTATATTTATATTCACTTACGTAATCTTTTATTATTTCTGTATTTGTTCGTACAAGATTGTACAAGAAGTCCCTCTTCTCGTTGTGTGTTATATAATAATCCACAGTATTCTCTCATTCAAGTGTTCAAGTCAGACTCAGTCACACAAAATACAAATTCCAGGTCAAGTAATTTTATTTTTACCAATAAAGACTTGACCCACTTGAGAAGAATAGAAAAGCGGTGCAGAGGGAGGATAGAGATGGAGGTTCATAAAGGCAGGGGATGAGCCCTCTGATGTGCACAGCAGAGAGCAGATGGAGCAGGGAAGGACAGACTCCAGGGAGGAAACCAGATCAAAAGGAGGTGAGGAGGACGGCCTGCCAGGGTGCGAGAGGAGAAAGAGGGGAGGAGGCTGAGAAAGGCGGCAAGAGGGGGGAACAAGTAGGAGGAGAGGGACAGAACAGCTTGTTTTGCGGTGACAGGTACACGGAGGTCAGGCCGTCGCAGGTGTCTCGCCATCACGCCGTTACTGATAGAGCGTAATGAGACATACGCCCGAG
>NC_040898.2:7651753-7669474 GCF_900634795.4 Betta splendens | reverse complement strand
TTCATTTATGCTGATTTTTAAATACTAAATGTGCTGATAAGTAGATGTGCAGAGAATTGGACATAACAGCAACAGAGAAAGAAAAGTAATAACGTACCAAAAATATCACAGACACATTTCATTAATATTTATATTACTTATAAATAATATCTCAAAACTAAGATTAACTTACAGAAATGTGTTTAGTTACACACGCACACACAACTATACTTGTAGTAGCACAGTTTCACCACTAGATGGTGGGATCAGCACACCAGTGGTAGTGGGAGCGTTCAGCTCCATGCACAAGGATCAGCGACTTGCTTTAGGGATGCTGACATGATAGTTATAAGGCAAAGACAATTATATTCTCTTCATCATAATGCTTCTCCCTCTACACAACCACACACCTGTAGATCCACCATCCCAGACCTACGACTTTAGCTGTGATTTGACCACATAAAGATCTGCTAGTCCACATTTACACTTTAAAAAGAGCTTGAAAAAAGCGGATGAGAAACGGAGAAAAGGAGCAAGACCATCAGACAGTGAAGGACGTGAGAACATTGCCGTGCTAAGCTGAGCAGATCAGAGGCGAGTCCCCTGTTCTCAGAGCAAAACAAACTCCAACAATTAACAATTAACTGCCATAGTGATGAGCAAGCACTACTAGCAGCTATTGGACAGGGAGGGGGGGAGATGGATACGGAGGTGATCCTCTCAATCCTCCCGCTGCCTCTCGCTTCGGGCTAAAGTTGTAGCTGCGGCAAAAACTTTCGCGGTTCCTTCGAACATCTGCATTCAACTCGATCGCTTTCCCGCGGATAAGCGCAGGCCGCTCACGCCCCGCTTTTTCTGCCTCCACTGATCTCACGGAGGTTTGGAGCTTAATCAGACTGAGCCGACGGACCTTGTTGTGTTTGTGTTAAAATCCTGATGCAGCAGATTTGACTCGAGAGTTCAAGCTTCGACTATGTCTGGAGTTCTCTCCACGCAATTCACAGGCGCTTTGAAGAACTACCGAAAGCACACGGGGTGCGTCGGCCACTGCATCACCCACCTCTGTTGGATTAGGAATTAATCAACACGAGGAATATGACATAAAGGTCAGTGAGACCGGGAATAGATGCTACAAACACATTCCCTTTAATTGTCACTGTTAACTCAGTGTCTGGTCACTGACAGAGGGCACAGTCAGTCACTAAATCACAAATTACAACATGCAGCGGAACGGATCAGTGCCATTTGCTGCTGCAAGCTGCCAGTGCTTTGTTTAGTATCACGGTTTCACATACTGTAGCTGGTTAGTTGTCATAACTAATGAAAATAAGATCCCTCCTACGATTAAAACGTGTCAGCACAGCCACATTCTGCATCTCTTACTGTCTTTATCATGCCTGAAGTTCAGTGGCCATAAGCTAGAATTACAATTATAAGCCCAAAATTACAAATAAACATTTACAGTACACGTCCTTCAGTCTAAATTACCACACTTTTCAATATGCTTCTTTCCATAGTGATGACAAACAGCAGCGGGTGCAGATTAATGTCGTGTTCGGACAAATAAAGGAAGCAGTTGTTCTATCGTGTCCATCTGCTCCAATCACTAGACCTTCCAACTGCTGGCCAGCACTCGGGGCCTGTGAGTGGGCCACACTGAGCCTGTCACTGTGACCCTGTGTGTCCACAGAGCCAGGCTGGCGGGTCGAACCACAACAGACCCATATGTTTACAGCGAGAGAGAGGGAGAGCGAGTCTCTGGCAAAAACGCACAACATGTGCCCCATACACACACAGGCACACACACACAGACACACAAGCACGCACGCACACACACAGTCAGAGGTGTCAGCGTGAATCATCACTAAAATGTAAAGTTCAAAACATCCTTTACTTCAAAGGGAAAGGCACATGTTCCTGCCCACAAACCGCGTCCAATCAGGTCCGGGATGGGATGTCACGACCTGCATCTGGAACAGTCCCACAGACAGGCAGCCACACGTCCAAAAGAATCCAGAATGTGTGTTAATGTGTGTCAAAGTAGCGCAGATGTGAGCCTCACTGCAGTGGGGACATGTAGTAAGGGCAGGTCTCACTGGCTTCATGGTAAAACGCCTTGTAAAACGATTGCGAGAGCGAGCGAGCGAGCTCCTCAGTGTCCTGCTGCTGCAGTTTTGATTAAATTGAAAGGCGTGCTGGGATAAATGAAGCGAGAAGTCAGTGTGTACAGAGCTGACGTATATTAATGACCCCGGACAGGATGGAGCGACACTGGCTATGAGCCGTTGGACGCGAGGAGGAGAAAGGGAGCAACGATGGGAGGGGGGGGGGGGGGGGCTGGAGGATGAAAGGCTAAAGAGCAGAGGGGGTGTCAACCCTGGCATTCCCCGGAGGACCTCACACGGACACAACGCATGAGCGGCCCGGACACGATCGCGCTCCCTGAGAGATCTCAGGAAGATCAACCTGTCGCAACACCTGCTGCCGTCCTTTTATCGCGGCTCCGCGGAGAGCGGCCTGACTCATCGCATCCTTTTGTGGCGGTAGCAGTTCTGCGGCGGAGAGGAAAACCCTGCAGAGAATCATCACTTTCGCTTCCTTTGACCTTAGGAAGATAAAAATAAATAAATAAATAAATAAATATTTTAAGAAGTCTCACATCACACCGTGTGTTTGAACCCCCGCTGCTAGACGGGTCAAACCAGAAGCAGACTGTTAAGCAGCCTCGTAGTAGCGGACGGCAGACTCAAATGTGCATCAACTATCACAGGATCATCTTCATCAGTCGCTGCCTCAGTGTCGCCTACACAGTAGGAACCCTGGGACGGGACAGCAATGAGGTTTCAAAGCAATCGCTGTGTGTATTGTGGCATCAGCGATAATCCGTTTGAATTAAAACAAGCAAATAAGCAAGACAGCTTGAAGTAATCACGCGGCGGCCCTCTGCTTTTTCATTACAACATGCCTCTGTTTGCATAAACGCCACAGAGCGGCTTCTGATTGACGGGACTGAAATGATAAGCGGCAGATTCATTTGAGCTCAGCTGTTTGTTCAAAGGAGCACAACTCCGTGGCTGTAACGCTCTTTTGTCTTTAGACCTTTTTATCTTACAAAGAAAATGATAAATTATTATCCTCATATCACAACTTAAATGAATATATGAAAAAATATGAATATATATTAGGAAAAGTAGCGAAGTCGAGCTCGTGTTTATGTTTTCCTGAATAACCTCAAAGTTTACAACGCTGTCCTAAAAAACACAAGCTTGCTCACCAGCCCCGTTCTCCCTCCTCCCTCCGCATCCTCTAAAAATAAACCACAATTAGCTGCTGTAACGATTCATGATTCATGGCACTGCACAAAAAATAAGCAAAGAGAAAAGAAAGCACAACATTTGGAGTTCTGGAAATTGACCACATTAATTATGACTGCCAACTCCTTAAAATGCATTTGGTTCACAGGGAAATATTTAGATCATCTGTTTTGAGGCAGTCACTTCTTGTTAAATATGGAAAGCAGGAAAACAGACCTTGGCAGCTTTTATCTAACAGACACACGCAATCTGTTTCTCCCTCGCACACACACCTACTTACTGGCAAACGGTATCATATCCCATAATGCACACATGCATACAGTATTTGTTCATAATGCACTCCATTAATTGACTATTTAATACCTTCCTGCCGTTTTCTTCCTTGTCTGGATCTAAATCGTGTCCTGTGCCGAGACGGAACAGCTGGTGCATCGGCATAAATACACATCGTTCGGCGTGTGCGTTGATGATGGCTGTAGCACCAGGAAAGCTAGTTGCAAAACTCCTGACTGTGCAAAACACTGAAGGAGTGTTTGTGAGCTCCCACTCTGTCTTCCTCCATCTCTATCTGGAGAATCGAATAAAGCCTCGGGTCTCTGATCTGCTCATCACCAATGCCCAGTGGTAATGGAGGTAGGTGGGGTGAGGTGGGGCTGCTTGTGAATTTTAATCAACCTGTTTCACACATTCACTTCAGATCATCGCCCTGTCTTTGTCTCTTCTCTCTTATTTATTCCACTCTCCAGTGTTAAAAAAAAAAGCACAAATAGGCCAAAATGGGATAGAAGGAGTTGATTTTCTACCTGGCATGCTATGATTTACTCAGGGTCAGGATGACTTGCATGGGCGTTCTTTCAGAGAAGGAGTATAAGAAATGACAGAGGTAAAGGAAAAAGGAAGGCGGCAATATATTAGATACCACAGAATAATATCCCTCAAAACGAGACAAAACGCTCAGTGTCGGTATTGAATATCCTGAATTGATATATACCAATCAGTCGTTATATTACCACCACCTGGTGGTTGTAATGGCATCCAGATGGGGGTCAGCGAGGGCATCAGCGCTAGTCCGCGGCCATGCAGACATTACGTTCTGTATCAGTCATTGGCCGCTGAGCAGGAAGCTGACGTGATGTAATGGATGGTGAAGAAGGGTTTCTACCACCATCTTCTACTGTCCTCATGTCAGAACATGTGTGAGCGTTAAACTCCAGGACCAGAGGCAGCAAGTGAACATTTCATCCTCAGCGTTAATTTGTTAGAAGGAGGAAAATGGAAAAAAAGTACAGCAACATGACGGAAACCCCTCAGTGGAAGACAATATAAAAACAAGACAGGAGCCACTAGAATAGAAGGAGCAGCAGAGCTCCTTTCAGCTACTGATGGACGTCCCAGCTGGGCTTTAAAGCATATTTGTGACAGCAGCATCGCTACACTCTGACAGAATACTAATGCACGCTGCCCTTTCCATGTTATATACACTATGCTGTGGCCTAAAGATCGAGACACGAGAGACGGAAGGCCATTTTCCAAGGTCTCAGTCATCTCGATGGATTCCCTGCATCCATGGTGTGTGCATCCAGAGGTCACACAACCATGGGGAGGGATGGACATTTCCCATTATTGATGCATTCAACATGAAAACAAAAAAACTTCTTCCTACTTCTACTCCTCAAGTCTTAAAACCTACCGGAGGCTGCCTGCCGACTGTCACAGCGTGGCCTTCTTTCCTAAATGTGTGATCACGCTCAGTTCACTGAAAAAGTAGACCGGGTTTGGACACAAGCCTCCAGAAACCCAAGTATGTGGGTTTGGCAAATTCGATTTTTTGTTATTGATGTGTTTCCAAGCTCAAGAATAGCAATAATAATAGTCGCACAGTCTCACAGTGTGACTGAGCGATAACAGATGACAAATAAGTACGAAGAGGGGAAGTAACTGCTGTTCTTTCTATTTTGTTATTCCGTCCAGCATTTACACCATATTGAATCTCTGATTGTTTGGCTGTTAGTCATTTTTGGTAGCTACCGCAGGACTTAAGATGCAATCTCAGTTAATCTTATGGAGTTTTCAAACATGTAACCGACCAAACTTTAATAACCAGACTCCTCTGCCCGCTCCTTATTCAACCAACCTCTAACAACTAACTGAGCTGCAATTAAGACAGCTAAAGTGTTAGGAAAATAGAATGTAGAACTGTGGCGGCTGGATATGTTGAGCAAACAGAGCGAACACAGTTCCTCAAAATCATTGAAATCCTTTCCAGAGACTCTAAAGATTGATTGCGGGATTTTTTGTTTGTTTGTTTGTTTGTTTTGCCTGGAGACATAGAAGCTGAGCGATGGTCTGACCTTGTCCAAGTGTCAACTATGACCAAGGGAGATGCACAGCTTGAATCGTGTAACCGGCAGAGGGAAACACCTTCACACGCATAACACACGCACGCTCTAATTGAACTGATCATCAAGTCTCTTCACTCTGACTGTAACATGTGTTGTTGGACATTTAGTTTGTGACTATTATGGGTCAGATTCTTGGGAAAGCATTTGTGTGTGTGTGTGTGTGTGTGTGTGTGTGTGTGTGTGTGTGTGTGTGTGTGTGTGTGTGTGTGTGTGTGTGTGTGTGTTGCTGTCAAAGGGCCTACAGCACTTCTAATCACCTTTGATAATGGGGACAGCGTGTGACTTTGCCTCAGGCTGGGATTCAGGGAGTCTGGTGCCCGTGTGTTGTGTGTGCACCTATGTCTTATCTGTCAGGAAGGCGCGGGAGGAGAAAACTAAGCGTATTTCTTGTTTGACATGAAGTAGGAAAACTACGTACATGTGTGTTTTGCCCTGTGAGTCTGTGACAGAAGTGTGCGTTGATGTGTCAGGACATGTTAGCCCAGCAGCCTAATTACGCTGACACATACTTTGGAGAGCACATAGCTCCCTCGAGGATTCTGATTTATACAGTGGTGGGAGTCTCAGCAACACTTGCAGTAGGTGTCTCAGTACTGAGTGAGACCAAAGTCAGACTGTTTATCTACTTTGTAAATTCATTTGCTCACATATGGCTACAAAATCCGACGTTGAGCACTAGAAAGCTCTGTTCTCACCGTTTGCACTATACTGTACTGTACCTAACCCCAGCTATCATGGCAACATGTCGAAGGCTTTTCTTCTCCAGTTTATCTCCGTGTCCCTGTGGGGTTTGTGCTGAACACAGCGAAGTTCTCGGTTTTCCCATAGCTGTGGATCTCCCCATCCTCAATCTGTCTGCCTCTTTGATTTCCAACGTTTCACAAGTGTGTGCTGTGGGTAAACGCTGCCGCACCACCTGCTCACATGGCACTATTAAAAGTGCGGGACTGACAGGCAGGTCTGAGTGAGGGCCCCTGGGGACTCTTGATAGAGAGAAAAAATAAACAGCCACATTTTTTCAGTAGTGTTGCTCATTAAGTTATCTGAAGAGTCAATTAATGCGCAGGCTGAGCAGCAGAAGGATTCAGCACCATGGACAGCTACAGACCTGCTGTGTGCTCTCTGTTCAGGCCAAGTTCTTTACAAACAAATCTGTTTCAAATTAGGTTATGCTTTTTGTTTAATTTTTTAATGGATAAATCATGCTTTTACAATGTACAGCAGAAACGGAGAGATGCGATAATGTAAGATGATCATTACTATGATGTCACAGATTAAGGTTCTCATCTGGTTCAAAGGCAGACAGAAAATGTCAGTACACACTTAATGGGAGGAGTTTTTGCTAACTGAACCTAACTGTCTAACTGCGCTTTCCTAACATCAGCTGCCAATCCCCAAAGATGTTCATTTCTGAATGAGAGATCAACATTTTAGAAAAACAACCAGTGGAAGCAAACATAGATCTCTAATGGGCCAATTTCCAGTTCTAACTACATTTTCAAGCATCGTGTCACGAAATGCATATAATTTAAATTAATACTCCCTGTGCTTTTATTATGATGAGACCACTCAAGCAGAAACCGGGGGCGAGTTCAGACACTCCAGAGTCCTCCCAGCAGCTTTTAGTGCGCTAGCAGGGAGCCACTCCCAGAATGTTTCTATGTACGACTCACACCTCTTCCTAAGCGTGTATTACTACTCTGCCATTTAACCCAAGTAGCTGAAGAACTGTTGCATGCTGGAGATTTGCACTGTGTTGCATCAGGCCTAATATACACACACACAAACACAAAATGCTCACCTAGGCCCTGCACACAACACTGATGACTTCTTTTCTAGGTGTTCATCACTTTTTTAAGCCTGTTTGGGATTGATTGCCTCTTAGGTTGTGCATCTCTCTGTCAGCTTCTCCTCTTCACCTTATGCTGCAACCATTGCACACATTATGTTGCTGAGTTACACTTTTTCCATCAGCAAATAAGAAACAACTTCAATTATTACCAACTTTTACTCTTTTTATCACTTCTGCCGGCTAAAAGTTGTACTAATTTCACTTCCAGCTGAAACTATAGCACAATGAGCAACCAAGTCCCCAAGCCTCCGCATCGCTCCACCCCGATCTTTCTCAAAAGCCCATCTTGAGAACCACCAAAGGGTAGCACTAGCTAATGCATGCAGTGTATATTCACCGTCATGCTACGATAGGCACTCGCTGTGGAAGCACTCACTCGTAGAATAGCTGCTGAAAAATAATACAGCTCCAGTGCCCATTCCAGACACAAGATGTGCATATACACACACAGACAAGTGCTGGAGCGATTTGCAGCTGATCTGAGGGAGGCCTTTTGATCTTTAGACATGCGAGCTGGCCTCCTCTGTCTGGGGATAGGTACAGTAAGGAGATGGATAGTTTGGTAAGACAGGAAGACCAGAGAACATGCTCAAAAAGCACTGAGGGACAATCGATGACAGTGACACACGCAGGAGCTAAAAGGAACCGAGGGAGACAAATCTAGATGAAGGAGGCGGCAGAAAAACTGGACAAGCTGCTGACAAATGCTCCTGCGGTGACTGGGGCGAGCTGGACTCGCTAGGCGCCAGTGGAGGGCTGCGCGCAGAGACGCAGAACGTGGAGCGTCCCCTACACAGCATCCTGACGGAATACTCGCCTCAGCGCGCTGCTGACTGGACCATACGGGCGATGCTTCATCACCGCTGCCATCGGGCTCGACACCTCAGTCGATGCAGACCACTATTCAGTATTCTCAGTAAAGTTTAGCTTAACCTTCACTTAATTATTCAAATTAGTGTGTGCTTTTCTGTGATTGTGTCGAACGTGTTTGAGCGGTTTGAAAAAGGTGGACTGTACGCTACTAAGACAGAAACTCTGCTGGGTTACTGTACATACGTGACCCCGTCCTCCTTGCCTTTGTGGCACGCAGCCTCCCACCCAACTGCAGCGTCTCCTTGTAGACATCAGACTAATAGAGTTCAGTTCATTTGAGTGCTGTGACCCGAAGCTACATTCAATACAAACCATACAGGTTTCATTCTCACTAATGAAGAGAGGGTTATGCATTTCAAGGTGAGTCGCACACTAAAAAGATGTAAAAACCTGCTCCGCGTTGAAAAGTGAATGATTCAGACACACGCCGAATTGTCAAGGCCAGACGCGTCCTCTTTTACAGCGACTGCCTCGCCTTTAAAACACTTTCAAGGCAAGGAGTCCCACTGATCACACGATATCTGCAAATATACTGTAGCATAATGTATTCGTCTAGAGCAACAGATTACACTAGAGAGGAGGCTGTGCAGAAGGTTGTTACTTACGTTAGGATGCCAGTGAAGCAGACCGTTCTCCTGGATGCCTCTTCAGTCACAGTACAAGTCAAACTGTTAAAAACCACAAAGACACACATTAGCGCAGATCACAAACAAAGATACAGACCAGAAGCTGAATGAATAGGAAATATCTGCAGTGTCCGAACCTATATACTTAATATATACATGTTAACATCTGTTCTTCATTCTGAACTAACACTTTATCGAAGTCTTTATCTTTCCTGGCAGTTTTCGCTATTAATGTCTTGTTTCCTCTGCTGCTGTGACATTTCCCCGTCAGGGATCAATAAAGTGTTATGTAATCTAATCTACGATTACAGTAGGATGTCCTCAGCATTTTTGTAACATTGTCTTTTTGATCTGGGGATAAACACAGACTGCAATCCTGTGTGTTTATTGGATATATCCTTTAGCATTTCTCAGTAGACACACTGTATGCACCTCCAATCCACAGACAGACGTTTAGCTTGTACTATTTTTAGCCCTGTAATGATATACAATCTGTCTGGAGGTACATTTCTCTCTGAATGAAGGACACTTAGTTCCCTTGGGGTTAAAAAAAACACTTTGAATCTTCAAATACTCCATGTGCTGTAATAAATCTACTTGATCTTGTTACTGTACAGAGACACATTCATTATCACCCTGTGATGCCACATTAATAATGTATATGTAACCCATTCAGCTGTTACGTGCATATAACAAGTAATCACAAATAAAGACACTGGTGATGTTGAACGGTTCTGCAGAATAGGATCATAACACAACAGGTGAAACGAGCCAGCAGACCAGGCAGATGGTGTGTAATGGCAAGACAGTTTCCACTCAGCAGACACAGGCAGCCGCTCCCCGCTCCGCTCTCCTTTCAACCTAAGCAATTAAAATATTATTCCTCACCACCAGGGATGAAGAATATATAGTGCAGATTCAATATTCTCCGTTTTAAGCACATCATGCCGACCTGTTTCTATGGTTACGGTAAACCACAGAGGCAGCAGAAAGGAAGCAGGTATGGAAAAAACCCGCGAGATGCCACAGAAGCGAACCTCCGGGACCGTCCTAATTTCAACTCTCACCGCTGCTGCCAACTTGTGTCTGCCTGGGAACGGTGTGCGTTTCCTCAGGTGTTTAAAGAGGTCAGCGATGTGAGGAGAAGCGCCATGGCAACAATCAGAACCTCCTCCCTCCCCTGGGCCTTACAGTATATATGAGCATGTGTTTGTATTCAGGTCCTGATGGAACAGTCTGTTCTTACAGGACGAAGCCCAGCAAAACAGGCTGAGCGGAGTTTTTATGGGCGTAAACATTTCCACAAGCTCGTGTTAGGATCTGCCGGGCCCCATATGTTTGAACAGTACCCTACTACTCGTTAACTGTGCAGAGACTCACAGAAGACTACGGCCTCGGTTATTAAACTTTAAATGAGCAACCACGCGCATTCACCATAACCATTCGCCTTCAGATACTTGTAGAGAGAGAGAGAGAGGCTCACCAATCAAAGCCATGCTGTACACAGCCTCCACACATCTCCACCACTGTCGCAGAATGATTTATTGAAAACCTACCCCGGCTAAATTAACAAACGGGGCTGCTTACGTTCCCCAGCCTGCGTCTGCCCGCGAATAAGAACCGCGCCGAGGGACCCTGCGCACGCCACGGCCCTGACACAGCTCTTATGGATATTAATATATTTCCCTTCCCTGTCATTGGTTATTTATTTATCTGCATTTCAAACCACTCCTCCCGTGGTGGAGAGACAATCCATCCTGTCAGATTTACCCAGCTAAACAGGCCTGGAGGTGGGGAAACGCTTGAACTCTATGTTTTTATACATCAGCAGCAGCACAGGAGTGTTTTGGAGAAGGTGGAGTGTAATATGAATGTTGTTGAGCCCGACTGCGGGGGTTTGGGAGTGTTGCACTTGTGACATGAAGTAAAAGCGATCTTTTATCCATCACATCTTTAACACTCAGAATACAACTAATACCTAAAACACTAACACTAACACTAAACATACCAAATAGTAATAAAAGATGCTGATGAGTTTCACACTGCCCCTGCCTCCCAGAGAATAATGACCAGTCTTTTCCTTTTCAGCAGTTAAAGCTCAACAAGAAAGGCAGAGACGGAAAAGGACTTTTAATGGGCTCCCTCAAATTGAAAAGAATTCGCCGCTGGATGTGGGATTCCAATTCCCTCCCATCCGATGCGATTGACATTGAGTTTGGTAAATCAGGATGGATTGTTTGTCTGTTAGCCTGCTGTGGTGCGAATCCACTGCTTAAATTTGAAGTGACACACACGCACACACACATGCACACACGCACAGTCTCTCTCGCTTGTCACAGTCTCTACCTTTAATGTCTGTTCTCCAGGATGTGCTGTGAATGGCTTTGTTTCTCAAAAAAAAAAAGAGAGAGATGAAGTAACTTTGTGGCGATGATGCAACTAATTGTAACCTACTGGTCATACCTCAGACATAGACAAACTAAAGAGTTACTTCAACCATGATGATGAAAAGGGAAAGGGCAACATAAAAAGTCAGCTGACTAAAAGGTACCCATCAACAAAACTGTGGATGTGAAGAGAATATCAAACAGAGCCAAACATCGCTCCTCCAACAGTCTGGGTAGACTGAGACAGCATCACGCCTCCAATCAGCAGGAAGTAAAGTCCATTAAAGAGTCTTCACTTCCCACCGTGATGCTACAAGTGCGGTGTTTTGCTGTTGGCTACTGTCTTCTGGCAGCTGTTTCCTTCTGTCTTATTGCAGTCCTGACTAATGTGGGTGTTCTTATTTGTTTGCCTCGACGTGATTTATTAAGACGGGGGATCAACTAACAAGGCTGTCAGCATGGGCGTTCTTGTCTCTTAATTTAATCTATTCATCTTATCGCGGTGGAAGCTGGAGATGCACTCGAATCAGAGAAACCCTTCAGCGCACTTCAACATAGAATGTTTAGAATTTTTTTTTTATTTTTTCATTTTCCCTCACAGCAATGAACGCTCAAATCAACAAATGCTTTAGTCGGAACTTGGTGTAGGGTTGAAATTGGAAGAATCCAGCTCACGGACAGGTTAAATGGTGCAGGGTAGAGAAGGTAGAGATACGCACATGACACAATAAAAGTCTCCACCGAGCTGAATTACAGGCAAGAGTAAAGCAGAAAGAGAGGTTCTAAGTGGGTCACTGGTTCAGTGTGATTCCAGGCCTGGCCCGTCCTCTCTGTGGTGATAAGGTGTTTCTAAGGAATAGTGTTCGCAGCGCTTCACCGCTGTCCACACACTCCTGCATGAATGCTAGGCCACAGTCAAAGTCCTGTGCAACGTCTGGACTCAACAAATCCACAGGGCAAATGAAAGAAACTCGTACAAAACATCTAAATCGTCTCTTTATTCCCAGTGTTTGTTCATCTATAAGGCATCGCCAGGTACAGTAGCAGGAGCAGCAGGAACCAGCAAATGAGCTGCGTTTGGCGGTGGGAGGTTGGAAGTTCAGGCCTGGATACTGAATGATTGGAACGATTATTGCAGAGAACAAGGTGGGCTGCTGTATGTTGAAGAATGACCATCCAACTCTGCTATTGAGGTGCCAGAGTGATTGATTGGCTGCGAGGCTGAGGCCTAATGGCTTCAGGCCCAGGTCCCGGTGATAGTTCTGCACAGCACACACACACAACCCCCCCCCCCCCCAAAGCAGCTCATACACCTCCGGCTCGTCTGTTAGCCTGCCTTTTAAACATTCCCCTCCATCCTGACACCTCGCTCTCCCATAAGTCTCTCTGAAACACGCTAATTAAACAAGACTGTCTCAACTTAACTTTCTTTCCCTCTTTAACCGGCTGCTCCCTCGCTCTCTGCCTGCCGCTTCCTGTGTTCAGTTGTTTGTTTCTAGTTTATTCTCCTTTCCTCTGGTTAAACTCCTGATTCAAGGCCAAGTCTCCAGCCAATTAAGTGCTTTAATTTCCTCCTGCTGTCGCCCCTCCCCCACACTAACACAGATCTCGTTAGTTTCCGTCTTCTTGTTTTATCCAGACTATTTTTTTAGAGAAGCTTGGCCTATTTTCCCACTTACATCCAAATACACCCTTTGCTACTTTCAAGGGTCTCTTCCTTCTTCTACACTGCTTTTAGGTTCCCGCCACACCTTAAGTCAAGTCAATGAAACAAAAAGAAACCCTACATTTGGATGTTGTTGATATAAACCCATGTTTAGGGAGGCCTCCATTGTGCTGCTATATATGTTAAGGTTTTAAGCTCTACAATGTTGTTTGTGCAGGCCTGATAATGCAAATTCCTTAGGCTTCCTCATCAGCCTATAAAAACTTTTAGACATCATCTGAATTATTTTATATTATTTTTAAAGATAACATTAAAAAGCAATATAAAATAGTAAAACTAAAGAGAAGACATTAAAGAATACCAGGCGCTATCCATCATCAACAGCAGATTAAAAAAAGGCCATATGCACAATGACAAATCCTCCTTTTTGATTTGCCTTCCTTCATATTGTGTCATATAGGTGTGTGCGTGTGTATATTAGCAAGTAAGGGCTTTCTTTTTTCTAAACCAGCTCATGTCGGAATAACTTTGGTAAATGGGGTCTACAGAGACGCTCGGCAGTCCGCTACTTTATGAGTTCTCTCAAGTTGGAGACATAATTCTGTTCAAGGCATTTTAAAAGTCAGGAAAATGCTGGAGGGGAAAACAGGGAGAGAGATAACACACACACACACACACACACACACACACGCACCATTACACAGGGGAGGACGAAGGAGGAAAGATCCAAGAAGAAGAAGAGAGGTACAGCACAGCTGCAATGCCAGTCCCAGTCTGTCTTTGTTCTCAGCGTGGATTTAGTGGCTAAAGCTTTACAATGTATGAACTTGCTCTATCTGTCTACAGCTTTCTTCTAGTTGTTCTACAAGCATTCTTCATGCAGCAATTGCACCCCACTGAGTCTGCTTTTGGCCCTAAAGACGGGGCAGCTCTGAGTGATGGCGTTAAGGCACAGGGCAGATGCATGCGTGTGATTACAAGGAAAACGCTGGGGCAGTGCTACGAAAAGAGGCCTGGAATATCCTTGTTATCAAAGTATTATTCTGTAAAATGAAGAATTTATGAGGGCTCATAAGAATTTCACTGTATTCTGTCCAACTTTCATCTTCTGATCAAATAAAAGCATCGTGCTGCGTTCGCACACTCGACAAAATGGCTTTTTTGTCTTGTGGGCATCTGGGCTTGATCTCGGGATATGAAAACATACAGGAGTAACAAGTAGCCGTGGCTGCATGTATTCTGCATCAACACCACTATGGGATTTCACTGTAACGACACACGACTCCAACTTTACTCTTACTCCTCATTTTCTTGGCTTCTGCGATTTTGAATTGGCTCGAAGTTGAAATGAATCCAGCTAATCTCAGCTTGTGCCACAGTGAGGAAGCAAACGGGCCCCTGAGATTTGCATCGGCATACCTTTCCAGTTTAATCCTCCGTGACACCAGATCACTGTGTAGGCGGAGGGCCCCACTCTATAGTGCTGAAGTCAACACCAATGCCAATCTGTGTCTATTTCAGTGTGAAAACACTATATACATGTAGGCTGTAAGCACTTTAGGAAACATACGAAACCATAACAATTTAGCATTTCTTGAAATCCCAGGGGTGTAGTTAAATATTACAAACATCCCAAGAAGCTAAGAAGCTTGAAGCATTGATCGGACATGCCTTAGGATAGTCATATACATTATTAAATATAACATAATATGAAATGATTAAAAGTATTTATTCAAAAACATAATGAAAACTGAAAATGAAGTTGTTGTCTTTCAATTCATCTGTTGGACTATAATTTTTAAGAAATGTCAGAACTTCATTAGTTCAATTCATTAAATGTATTATTTATTATTACTTTTGTTGGTTTTAAGGTATTAAAGAGTATGGGGACCCGCTGTGGTAGGAACTTGCCCTAACCTACTTTATTCATTTGTTATGTTTTGTAACTTGCCTGAAAGCATATTCACAAATTTAATACTAGGATGAAAGTGGAAAAGTCACGTGTTTATGGTCCTTGTTGTGCTACTGCACCACCTCCACGCGGTGAAGGCTGAAGTGCCCAAGCTGTTAAATCACCACCCAGCGATCATTGGAACTGGTCATAAATCAGACCACTGGGCCCTATTTCACACTAATTAGAGTCTGATTATGTCCCATCATAAAACATAACTGCACCCGTCATTAATTAGGCGTTAATAGCCCACTGTGGCCCTCTGGAAGGTTTTCTGTGGCCATATATAATGTGTCTGTGTGTGAGCGTGTACAAATGACCTGCGAGATGATGCCAGACAGGACTTCTTATCTTCAGCCTGGACTCTGGGCCTGTGTCTGACATCAGAAGAAGAGCGAGAGCGACACCTGAGTCGCGTCGTCTCCCACGCATTCAACGCAAACTAATTGAAGGTCTTGATTATCTGATAAAAGGACAAAAGTCGAGCCGTGTTGTGAATGTGCCTACTGTATATAGCGCATGTATGCCCCTCCCAGTCTCTCAGTAGCAATCTCCCCTTCAGCTACCTACATAATGCATCACTCATTAGGTAAATTATCAGCAGAGCAGCGATCCACAGCCGCCCCACACACTCCCACCTGGGGCAAACAGCATTTTAGAAAAAGCAAGTGGGATGTGGTTGGAGGAAAGAAATGTTGCCCCAAAATTTTCAACCCAATTTCGGAAAACTTACAGTATGTCCCACATGTTTTGCCAGATGTCCCACCTACACAACTTGCACAACAATGTTGACGAATCTCATTCATTTATATATTTTACTGGCTCCTAAGTTAGTTAGTGGTAAAGAAAGCAAAGCTGCAACCACTATGCTGTATTTAATCCAGCATTTGTTTTAAACATTCAACGGAAGGAAGTCGTTTCCCCGGTCCTGAGTGGATGATGGATGTGTCACTTGTGTTTGTATTAATGCCTCTGATCCACTCAGCCCGGGTGATGGCCTCCTCAGCCGCTCTTTGAGTCCAGAGCAGCGATGTCTGTGCTCTCGCTCCTGCAGGGTTTAGATGGTCGTAATTGAAAAAGTTTCTCTGTGCCTCGAAGTCTTGCCAGCACAGCAGGGGGGCATTAAAGGGTGAAAAGTGTCTAGACACCGAAATGTGTGTGTGTGTGCATGCCTGTTCATGTGTTATCACCGCGTACATGTATGTACCGTGTGTGAGTGGATCACAGCTGAAAAAGGAGCCGGTGTAGCAACAAACACACAAAATGTTACACACATGAACCGGATGATGACCGTGTCTTGGAGTCTAGGTCCATACAAAAACACAAACAGCAGCAGAAGCCTCACAGAGCAGCACCTTCCAGACATGTATCGCTCCATTAATATTTCAACACCAGCATTTTAATGGTGTTCTCCCGCCAAACATTTCTGCCAGCCAACAGCCCCATTGACCCAACATCTGACAGCCTGCTCCAAGCACGAGAAACACAACAGCCCTGCAAAAGCAAAGCTGAATTTATGGATCCAAAACTGCCCTGCATCGACATTTCGCCCAATCGCTTCATTTTTACACAGTGGGATTCAGTCATCTATAGTCTAGGGAGAACCACACTCTCGGATCAAACACGTTAACAGATGACAGACATGAGGCGTAGACGGAAATATCAGCGTGAGAAGCAGAGTTAATGGGAGACATATTGATCTGACAGGACAAGGGCGTTGTAGCAGAACAGGTACACGCATTATCGGACATTCAAACCTACTGCACGGAGCCTGATCCGAACTAAAGACCTCGGCACACAGCAGCACTTCATCTGGTAGCAGAGACAGAAAAATGCAGAAAATACAATTTAGGATGAATCAAACCCAAATTTACTTTACACTAGGAGGTATTTGATCCATTGAGCACCTTTAAACCTACACAGAGAACTCCCGTAGCCAATATTAATACTTTGATTCATCTAAATTTAAAACATTTAGATCTAAAAACATTTAGGTCTGGACTTTGTGTGTGTGGGTTCTACAAGCGAACGACGGTGACCCTGTGTGACACCATGACGCCAGCTATCACAAGCACCTACGCGTGATTTATGCCTGGGCCATAAAGTTCACTCAGCGAGACGCAAACCTGCATGCGAATAAATGCCATGCGGCCGCACTAAATGCCCAGTGCCAATCAGCAATTAGGATCAATGTCTTCCCGCATGGACGTGTCTGCAGCCACATCCGTTTCCAGCCTTCGCGGTTGTTGGAAAGTGACATTTGCCGGCAGCCGCCACAACTGGGCGTCGTTAGAAGCATCAAGGAGCTACAGGAGCAGTGACCATCACCTCTCTCTACCTGCTGGTGAATAAAGTCCTGGGTTTTATGGGTTCATCCTGATTCAAACATAAACGCCTTTTATTACCGCACATCATGCCTTTATGTATAATCGACAGTACAGAGGCTTCAATCTGGCTTTAACATCATTTCTGGACGCGACCGTGGCAACGCGATAGAATAGCCCCTCCTGTGTTTTCTAGTTACTCATCATTATCCACTGATTGAAAGCTTCTCCAGAACCACTCAAACTCTGTTCATTAATTATCTGGTGATTCATGCTCGCCTGTGTGTGCGAGGGGAGGCGAGGCCCAGCGTGTCTGTGTTCACGGTGCACGTCTCCGGGTTCAGCAG
>NC_040898.2:7634125-7651730 GCF_900634795.4 Betta splendens | reverse complement strand
AGATCCTGTATGAATCCTTGGTGAGTGTCTGATGTAGTAGAAGTGTAATGGAAAAATTGTTCTTTTGTGCTTTTTCTTATCTGAAACATTCATGTCCTGGTTAGGTGCAATACTGAACATTCTTACACAAACAAATAATCTCTTGTCGTACATCAAGTCTAAACATCTGATGTTCCATTTGACTGACTAATAATTTATGATATATGTTTGTCTTTTACACCCGGACTCTGGCTCCTTCCTATCTGACTCCCCACCAGACCCAAGGCTGTGAAAGCGAATGCATCTTGTCTTTGAAGCTTGGTGTTCCTTCCTTTGGATAACAAGACACGATGATGCAGAAGTGAGAATGTTTGCACTGTACTCGGCTCTTTATCACAGTGAATGCTGCAAAGCATTCACTGTATTGTTTTTCTAAGCTTTATTATTATTATTATCACAGTGAATGCTGCAAAGCATTCACTGTATTGTTTTTCTAAGCTTTATTATCACAGTGAATGCTGCAAAGCATTCACTGTATTGTTTTTCTAAGCTTTATTATCACAGTGAATGCTGCAAAGCATTCACTGTATTGTTTTTCTAAGCTTTATTATCACAGTGAATGCTGCAAAGCATTCACTGTATTGTTTTTCTAAGCTTTATTATTAGTGGGAGAGCTGAACAGCTCTCACACTATTAAGATCTTCGCTCTTTATTATTAGTGGGAGAGCTGAACAGCTCTCACACTATTGAGATCTTCGCTCTTTATTATTAGTGGGAGAGCTGAACAGCTCTCACACTATTGAGATCTTCGCTCTTTATTATTATTAGTGGGAGAGCTGAACAGCTCTCACACTATTGAGATCTTCGCTCTTTATTATTAGTGGGAGAGCTGAACAGCTCTCACACTATTGAGATCTTCGCTCTTTATTAGTGGGAGAGCTGAACAGCTCTCACACTATTGAGATCTTCGCTCTTTATTATTAGTGGGAGAGCTGAACAGCTCTCACACTATTGAGATCTTCGCTCTTTATTATTATTAGTGGGAGAGCTGAACAGCTCTCACACTATTGAGATCTTCGCTCTTTATTATTAGTGGGAGAGCTGAACAGCTCTCACACTATTGAGATCTTCGCTCTTTATTATTATTATTCTTATTATTTCGCCCCGTTTTTCGGTCGCTATCTACTTCTCAACGCTTCATCGTAGAATCATCGTTCAACGTTCTAAACGTGCGTCATCGTTAGACGATGCAGGCTATTACTTTTCACGTTTTCAGCTTTTCAACTTTTAACGTTATTCAACGTTTTTCGTCGTTTTTTTATAATGGTCGTCTATGGGAATCATCGTTCAACTTTCTGTCAACTTCCCTCTTTTCATCAGCGTCTATCATCGTCATACTTTGGCGTAGAAACGTCATTTCAACGTCAAAAGCATCTATCATCTTTCATCGTTCTCCGTGTAAATCAGCGTCCTCGTATCTTTTATAGTTTTCAACTTGTGAGCGTTTAAATATCGTGTGGTTTTAGTTAAATTTTCAGCTTTTCCATTAGTGTGTATTGGGTCAGTTAGAGTGCGTGATGTCACAGCTACAGTGAGAAGGTCCGCTTTTTTAAGACAGAACTTCTGTCTCTAACTCGTCACTACAGCCACAATTTTTACTCTATCAATATAATTAGTTCACTAAATCATAGTCATACTTGTCTTCTTTCTAATGATGTGTCTGGATATACCCTCAGACCTATACTTTAGTCGCTATGGACCTCAAAGTGCAGAGAGATCCTGAAATTCTCCCATTGACTCTAATGATAATTTTTGGCAGACGTCTGAGGAGAAAAACAGAGGAGACATATTTTGAAATTGCCACTGTGGCTACAAGCTTTTGTCCTTAAACATAAAATTCACACCATTTGCTCATTGAAGCCTTGGGACTCGTAAAATGAAATAATTTTTGTGATAACTATCATGGTTTAGCTGAAACAAGCCTGTTTATACAGGGTGAAACTCTGCTTTTACAGAGCAGAGTAAGCCTGATTTTCCCGCCTTTCGTCTCCATGGCGACGGCGCAGCTGCAGATTTCACTGACAGGTCAAACTCCTGATGCTCAGTGTAGACAGCAGTTCCATGCTTGTTACTGATTACTCAACTACACTATTGGATTGTGTAGTAATTAAGCACACACTTCCTCTAAATCCTTTCAAAATAAAAGCACCAAGCCAAATAATTAGCTTTAATAGCAATATTTCTGCTTTTAGATGGGTAATTATGACTGTTTAAATATAGATTAACAGTTTAGTAATGACCCACACATGCTTCCTCTACATCCTTTCAAAATAAAAGCACCAATGCCAATTATTAGCTTTAACTGCACTGTTTTTGCCTTTGAATGGGTAATTAAAGACTAATTGACAGTTACGCTATTACCCCCACACATTTCCTCTAAATCCTTTCAAAATAAAAGCACCAATTACAATTTATTACCTTTAATGGCAAGATTGATTAAAAAAAATTGTGGTTCTGAATACTTACCAATCGTTAATGGGACTACTTTAGAGTTCAGTAAATAGCCACTCAAACTTATTAGGGTGCTTTTATTCTGAAAGGGCTAAATCTAAATCCTTGCTTTAATAGGGCTATTCTTGCTATTGAATGATAAATTATGACTATCTAATGACTATTTTATAGTTTAGTAATCGCCCACACACAACCTCTAAATCCTTTCAAAATAAAAGCACCAATGTAATTTATTACCTTAAATGGCAAGATTTTTGTTTCTGACTGGTAAATTTCTACTAGTTATTAAAATATTACACAGTTAGGTAATTATTTACAAATACTTTCTTCAAATCAAAAAGATAGTCAGCTTATTTATGATTGTCAACAATGCACATTGGTCAACCTTTTAATCTTTGACATCTTTTAACCGGGGTCAACTTTTGAATCATTGTCATCTCTTTAATATTGTCATAGTATGACCTTGGTCATCTTTTTAATCATCATTTTTTTAATCGCCATCTTTTGTCATCGTTTTAATCTTTGTCAACGTTTTCTCGTTTTCATCGTTTTCATCGTTTTGCCGTAGTCAACTTTTTGACGTCAGCAGCTTAATCAGCGTTTGTCATCGTTGCGGCAGCAGATCAGCTCTCCCACGTAATTTCTCGAGAAATTACTTTTTCTAGTTATTATTCTTATTATTTCGCCCCGTTTTTCGGTCGCTATCTACTTCTCAACGCTTCATCGCAGAATCATCGTTCAACGTTCTAAACGTGCGTCATCGTTAGACGATGCAGGCTATTACTTTTCACGTTTTCAGCTTTTCAACTTTTAACGTTATTCAACGTTTTTCGTCGTTTTTTTATAATGGTCGTCTATGGGAATCATCGTTCAACTTTTTGTCAACTTGCCTCTTTTCGTCAGCTTCTGTGATCATCATACTTTGGCGTAGAAACGTCATTTCAACGTCAAAAGCGTCTATCATCTTTCAGCGTTCTCCGTGTAAATCAGCGTCCTCGTATCTTTTATAGTTTTCGACTTGTGAGCGTTTAAATATGGTGTGGTTTTTGTTAATATTTCAGCTTTTCCATTAGTGTGTATTGGCTCTGCTAGAGTGCGTGATGTCACAGCTACAGTGAGAAGGTGCGCTTTTTTAAGACAGAACTTTTGTCTCTAACTCGTCACTACAGCCACAATTTTTACTCTATCAACATAATTACTTCACTAAATCGTAGTCATACTTGTCTTCTTTCTAATGTTGTGTCTGGATATACCCTCAGACCTATACTTTAGTCGCTATCAACCTCAAAGCGCAGAGAGATCCCGAAATTCTCCCATAGACTCTAATGATAATTTTCGGCAGACGTCTGGGGAGAAAAACAGAGGAGACATATTTTGAAATTGCCACTGTGGCTACAAGCTTTTATCCTCAAACATAAAATTCACACCATTTGCTCATTTAAGCCTTGGGACTCGTAAAATGAAATAATTTTTGTGATAACTATCATGGTTTAGCTGGAACAAGCCTGTTTATACAGGGTGAAACTCTGCTTTTACAGAGCAGAGTGAGCCTGATTTTCCCGCCTTTCGTCTCCATGGCGACGGCGCAGCTGCAGATTTGACTGACAGGTCAAACTGCTGATGCTCAGTGTAGACAGCAGTTCCATGCTTATTACTGATTACTCAACTACACTATTGGATTGTGTAGTAATTAAGCACACACTTCCTCTAAATCCTTTCAAAATAAAAGCACCAAGCCAAATAATTAGCTTTAATAGCAATATTTCTGCTTTTAGATGGGTAATTATGACTATTTAAAGATAGATTAACAGTTTAGTAATTACCCACACGTGCTTCCTCTACATCCTTTCAAAATAAAAGCACCAATGCCATTTATTAGCTTTAACTGCACTGTTTTTGCCTTTGAATGGGTAATTATGATTATTAATGGGTAATTAAAGACTAATTGACAGTTATGCTATTACCCCCACACATTTCCTCTAAATCCTTTCAAAATAAAAGCACCAATTACAATTTATTACCTTTAATGGCAAGATTGATTAAAAAATTTGTGGTTCTGAATACTTACCAATCGTTAATGGGACTACTTTAGAGTTCAGTAAATAGACACTCAAACTTATTAGGGTGCTTTTATTCTGAAAGGGCTAAATCTAAATCTTTTGCTTTAATAGGGCTATTCTTGCTATTGAATGATAAACTATGACTATCTAATGACTATTTTATAGTTTAGTAATCGCCCACACACAACCTCTAAATCCTTTCAAAATAAAAGCACCAATGTAATTTATTACCTTAAATGGCAAGATTTTTGTTTCTGACTGGTAAATTTCTACTAGTTATTAAACTATTACACAGTTAGGTAATTATTTACAAATACTTTCTTCAAATCAAAAAGATAGTCAGCTTATTTATGATTGTCAACAATGCACCTTGGTCAACTTTTTAATATTTTAAACGTGGTCAACTTTTGAATCATTGTCATCTCTTTAATATTGTCATAGTATGACCTTGGTCATCTTTTTAATCATCATCTTTTTAATCGCCATCTTTTGTCATCGTTTTAATCTTTGTCAACGTTTTCTTGTTTTCATCGTTTTCATCGTTTTCATCGTTTTGCCGTAGTCAACTTTTTGACGTCAGCAGCTTAATCAGCGTTTGTCATCGTTGCGGCAGCAGATCAGCTCTCCCACGTAATTTCTCGAGAAATTACTTTTTCTAGTTATTATTATTATTATTCTTATTATTTCGCCCCGTTTTTCGGTCGCTATCTACTTCTCAACGCTTCATCGCAGAATCATCGTTCAACGTTCTAAACGTGCGTCATCGTTAGACGATGCAGGCTATTACTTTTCACGTTTTCAGCTTTTCAACTTTTAACGTTATTCAACGTTTTCCGTCGTTTTTTATAATGGTCGTCTATGGGAATCATCGTTCAACTTTCTGTCAACTTCCCTCTTTTCATGAGCGTCTATCATCGTCATACTTTGGCGTAGAAACGTCATTTCAACGTCAAAAGCGTCTATCATCTTTCAACGTTCTCCGTGTAAATCAGCGTCCTCGTATCTTTTATAGTTTTCGACTTGTGAGCGTTTAAATATCGTGTGGTTTTTGTTAAATTTTCAGCTTTTCCATTAGTGTGTGTTGGGTCAGTTAGAGTGCGTGATGTCACAGCTACAGTGAGAAGGTGCGCTTTTTTAAGACAGAACTTCTGTCTCTAACTCGTCACTACAGCCACAATTTTTACTCTATCAACATAATTACTTCACTAAATCGTAGTCATACTTGTCTTCTTTCTAATGATGTGTCTGGATATACCCTCAGACCTATACTTTAGTCGCTATCAACCTCAAAGCGCAGAGAGATCCCGAAATTCTCTCATAGACTCTAATGATAATTTTCGGCAGACGTCTGGGGAGAAAAACAGAGGAGACATAATTTGAAATTGCCACTGTGGCTACAAGCTTTTGTCCTCAAATATAAAATTCACACCATTTGCTCATTGAAGCCTTGGGACTCGTAAAATGAAATAATTTTTGTGATAACTATCATGGTTTAGCTGGAACAAGCCTGTTTATACAGGGTGAAACTCTGCTTTTACAGAGCAGAGTGAGCCTGATTTTCCCGCCTTTCGTCTCCATGGCGACGGCGCAGCTGCAGATTTCACTGACAGGTCAAACTGCTGATGCTCAGTGTAGACAGCAGTTCCATGCTTATTACTGATTACTTAACTACACTATTGGATTGTGTAGTAATTAAGCACACACTTCCTCTAAATCCTTTCAAAATAAAAGCACCAAGCCAAATAATTAGCTTTAATAGCAATATTTCAACTTTTAGATGGGTAATTATGACTATTTAAAGATAGATTAACAGTTTAGTAATTACCCACACGTGCTTCCTCTACATCCTTTCAAAATAAAAGCACCAATGCCAATTATTAGCTTTAACTGCACTGTTTTTGCTTTTGAATGGGTAATTAAAGACTAATTGACAGTTATGCTATTACCCCCACACATTTCCTCTAAATCCTTTCAAAATAAAAGCACCAATTACAATTTATTACCTTTAATGGCAAGATTGATTAAAAAAATTTGTGGTTCTGAATACTTACCAATCGTTAATGGGACTACTTTAGAGTTCAGTAAATAGCCACTCAAACTTATTAGGGTGCTTTTATTCTGAAAGGGCTAAATCTAAATCTTTTGCTTTAATAGGGCTATTCTTGCTATTGAACGATAAATTATGACTATCTAATGACTATTTTATAGTTTAGTAATCGCCCACACACAACCTCTAAATCCTTTCAAAATAAAAGCACCAATGTAATTTATTACCTAAATGGCAAGATTTTTGTTTCTGACTGGTAAATTTCTACTAGTTATTAAAATATTGCACAGGTAATTATTTACAAATACTCTCTTCAAATCAAAAAGATAGTCAGCTTATTTATGATTGTCAACAATGCACATTGGTCAACCTTTTAATCTTTGACATCTTTTAACCTTGGTCAACTTTTGAATCATTGTCATCTCTTTAATATTGTCATAGTATGACCTTGGTCATCTTTTTAATCATCATCATTTTAATCGCCATCTTTTGTCATCGTTTTAATTTTTTGTCAACGTTTTCTCGTTTTCATCGTTTTGCCGTAGTCAACTTTTTGACGTCAGCAGCTTAATCAGCGTTTGTCATCGTTGCGGCAGCAGATCAGCTCTCCCACGTAATTTCTCGAGAAATTACTTTTTCTAGTTATTCTTATTATTTCGCCCCGTTTTTCGGTCGCTATCTACTTCTCAACGCTTCATCGCAGAATCATCGTTCAACGTTCTAAACGTGCGTCATCGTTAGACGATGCAGGCTATTACTTTTCACGTTTTCAGCTTTTCAACTTTTAAACGTTATTCAACGTTTTCCGTCGTTTTTTTATAATGGTCGTCTATGGGAATCATCGTTCAACTTTCTGTCAACTTCCCTCTTTTCATGAGCGTCTATCATCGTCATACTTTGGCGTAGAAACGTCATTTCAACGTCAAAAGCGTCTATCATCTTTCAACGTTCTCCGTGTAAATCAGCGTCCTCGTATCTTTTATAGTTTTCGACTTGTGAGCGTTTAAATATCGTGTGGTTTTTGTTAAATTTTCAGCTTTTCCATTAGTGTGTATTGGCTCTGTTAGAGTGCGTGATGTCACAGCTACAGTGAGAAGGTGCGCTTTTTTAAGACTGAACTTCTGTCTCTAACTCGTCACTACAGCCACAATTTTTACTCTATCAACATAATTCCTTCACTAAATCGTAGTCATACTTGTCCTCTTTCTAATGATGTGTCTGGATATACCCTCAGACCTATACTTTAGTCGCTATCAACCTCAAAGCGCAGAGAGATCCCGAAATTCTCCCATAGACTCTAATGATAATTTTCGGCAGACGTCTGGGGAGAAAAACAGAGGAGACATATTTTGAAATTGCCACTGTGGCTACAAGCTTTTGTCCTTAAACATAAAATTCACACCATTTGCTCATTGAAGCCTTGGGACTCGTAAAATGAAATAATTTTTGTGATAACTATCATGGTTTAGCTGGAACAAGCCTGTTTATACAGGGTGAAACTCTGCTTTTACAGAGCAGAGTGAGCCTGATTTTCCCGCCTTTCGTCTCCATGGCGACGGCGCAGCTGCAGATTTCACTGACAGGTCAAACTGCTGATGCTCAGTGTAGACAGCAGTTCCATGCTTATTACTGATTACTCAACTACACTATTGGATTGTGTAGTAATTAAGCACACACTTCCTCTAAATCCTTTCAAAATAAAAGCACCAAGCCAAATAATTAGCTTTAATAGCAATATTTCAACTTTTAGATGGGTAATTATGACTATTTAAAGATAGATTAACAGTTTAGTAATTACCCACACGTGCTTCCTCTACATCCTTTCAAAATAAAAGCACCAATGCCATTTATTAGCTTTAACTGCACTGTTTTTTGCCTTTGAATGGGTAATTAAAGACTAATTGACAGTTACGCTATTACCCCCCACACATTTCCTCTAAATCCTTTCAAAATAAAAGCACCAATTACAATTTATTACCTTTAATGGCAAGATTGATTAAAAAAATTTGTGGTTCTGAATACTTACCAATCGTTAATGGGACTACTTTAGAGTTCAGTAAATAGCCACTCAAACCTATTAGGGTGCTTTTATTCTGAAAGGGCTAAATCTAAATCTTTTGCTTTAATAGGGCTATTCTTGCTATTGAATGATAAATTATGACTATCTAATGACTATTTTATAGTTTAGTAATCGCCCACACACAACCTCTAAATCCTTTCAGAATAAAAGCACCAATGTAATTTATTACCTAAATGGCAAGATTTTTGTTTCTGACTGGTAAATTTCTACTAGTTATTAAAATATTACACAGTTAGGTAATTATTTACAAATACTTTCTTCAAATCAAAAAGATAGTCAGCTTATTTATGATTGTCAACAATGCACATTGGTCAACCTTTTAATCTTTGACATCTTTTAACCTTGGTCAACTTTTGAATCATTGTCATCTCTTTAATATTGTCATAGTATGACCTTGGTCATCTTTTTAATCATCATCTTTTTAATCGCCATCTTTTGTCATCGTTTTAATCTTTGTCAACGTTTTCTCGTTTTCATCGCTTTGCCGTAGTCAACTTTTTGACGTCAGCAGCTTTATCAACGTTTGTCATCGTTGCGGCAGCAGATCAGCTCTCCCACGTAATTTCTCGAGAAATTACTTTTTCTAGTTATTCTTATTATTTCGCCCCGTTTTTCGGTCGCTATCTACTCCTCAACGCTTCATCGCAGAATCATCGTTCAACGTTCTAAACGTGCGTCATCGTTAGACGATGCAGGCTATTACTTTTCACGTTTTCAGCTTTTAAACTTTTAACGTTATTCAACGTTTTCCGTCGTTTTTTTTATAATGGTCGTCTATGGGAATCATCGTTCAACTTTCTGTCAACTTCCCTCTTTTCATGAGCGTCTATCATCGTCATACTTTGGCGTAGAAACGTCATTTCAACGTCAAAAGCGTCTATCATCTTTCAACGTTCTCCGTGTAAATCAGCGTCCTCGTATCTTTTATAGTTTTCGACTTGTGAGCGTTTAAATATCGTGTGGTTTTTGTTAAATTTTCAGCTTTTCCATTAGTGTGTATTGGGTGAGTTAGAGTGCGTGATGTCACAGCTACAGTGAGAAGGTGCGCTTTTTTAAGACAGAACTTCTGTCTCTAACTCGTCACTACAGCCACAATTTTTTCTCTATCAACGTTATTATTTCACTAAATCGTAGTCATACTTGTCTTCTTTCTAATGATGTGTCTGGATATACCCTCAGACCTATACTTTAGTCGCTATCGACCTCAAAGTGCAGAGAGATCCTGAAATTCTCCCATTGACTCTAATGATAATTTTTGGCAGACGTCTGAGGAGAAAAACAGAGGAGACATATTTTGAAATTGCCACTGTGGCTACAAGCTTTTATCCTCAAACATAAAATTCACACCATTTGCTCATTGAAGCCTTGGGACTCGTAAAATGAAATAATTTTTGTGATAACTATCATGGTTTAGCTGGAACAAGCCTGTTTATATAGGGTGACACTCTGCTTTTACAGAGCAGAGTGAGCCTGATTTTCCCGCCTTTCGTCTCCATGGCGACAGCGCAGCTGCAGATTTCACTGACAGGTCAAACTCCTGATGCTCAGTGTAGACAGCAGTTCCATGCTTGTTACTGATTACTCAACTACACTATTGGATTGTGTAGTAATTAAGCACACACTTCCTCTAAATCCTTTCAAAATAAAAGCACCAAGCCAAATAATTAGCTTTAATAGCAATATTTCTGCTTTTAGATGGGTAATTATGATTGTTTAAATATAGATTAACAGTTTAGTAATGACCCACACATGCTTCCTCTACATCCTTTCAAAATAAAAGCACCAATGCCAATTATTAGCTTTAACTGCACTGTTTTTGCCTTTGAATGGGTAATTATGATTATTTAAAGACTAGTTGACAGTTACGCTATTACCCCCACAAATTTCCTCTAAATCCTTTCAAAATAAAAGCACCAATTACAATTTATTACCTTTAATGGCAAGATTGATTAAAAAAAATTGTGGTTCTGAATACTTACCAATCGTTAATGGGACTACTTTAGAGTTCAGTAAATAGCCACTCAAACTTATTAGGGTGCTTTTATTCTGAAAGGGCTAAATCTAAATTTTTTGCTTTTAATAGGGCTATTCTTGCTATTGAATGATAAATTATGAGTATCTAATGACTATTTTATAGTTTAGTAATTGCCCACACACAACCTCTAAATCCTTTCAAAATAAAAGCACCAATGTAATTTATTACCTAAATGGCAAGATTTTTGTTTCTGACTGGTAAATTTCTACTAGTTATTAAAATATTACACAGTTAGGTAATTATTTACAAATACTTTCTTCAAATCAAAAAGATAGTCAGCTTATTTATGATTGTCAACAATGCACATTGGTCAACCTTTTAATCTTTGACATCTTTTAACCTTGGTCAACTTTTGAATCATTGTCATCTCTTTAATATTGTCATAGTATGACCTTGGTCATCTTTTAATCATCATCTTTTTAATCGCCATCTTTTGTCATCGTTTTAATCTTTGTCAACGTTTTCTCGTTTTCATCGTTTTTGCCGTAGTCAACTTTTTGACTTCAGCAGCTTAATCAGCGTTTGTCATCGTTGCGGCAGCAGATCAGCTCTCCCACGTAATTTCTCGAGAAATTACTTTTTCTAGTTAGTGGGAGAGCTGAACAGCTCTCACACTATTGAGATCTTCGCTCTTTATTATTAGTGGAGAAGCTGAACAGCTCTCACACTATTGAGATCTTCGCTCTTTATTATTATTATTCTTATTATTTCGCCCGTTTTTCGGTCGCTATCTACTTCTCAACGCTTCATCGTAGAATCATCGTTCAACGTTCTAAACGTGCGTCATCGTTAGACGATGCAGGCTATTACTTTTCACGTTTTCAGCTTTTAAACTTTTAACGTTATTCAACGTTTTTTCCGTCGTTTTTTTATAATGGTCGTCTATGGGAATCATCGTTCAACTTTCTGTCAACTTCACTCTTTTCATCAGCGTCTATCATCGTCAGACTTTGGCGTAGAAACGTCATTTCAACGTCAAATCATCTATCATCTTTCATCGTTCTCCGTGTAAATCAGCGTCCTCGTATCTTTTATAGTTTTCAACTTGTGAGCGTTTAAATATCGTGTGGTTTTTGTTAAATTTTCAGCTTTTCCATTAGTGTGTATTGGCTCTGCTAGAGTGCGTGATGTCACAGCTACAGTGAGAAGGTGCGCTTTTTTAAGACAGAACTTCTGTCTCTAACTCGTCACTACAGCCACAATTTTTACTCTATCAACGTAATTACTTCACTAAATCGTAGTCATACTTGTCTTCTTTCTAATGATGTGTCTGGATATACCCTCAGACCTATACTTTAGTCGCTATCGACCTCAAAGTGCAGAGAGATCCTGAAATTCTCCCATTGACTCTAATGATAATTTTTGGCAGACGTCTGAGGAGAAAAACAGAGGAGACATATTTTGAAATTGCCACTGTGGCTACAAGCTTTTGTCCTTAAACATAAAATTCACACCATTTGCTCATTGAAGCCTTGGGACTCGTAAAATGAAATAATTTTTGTGATAACTATCATGGTTAGCTGAAACAAGCCTGTTTATACAGGGTGAAACTCTGCTTTTACAGAGCAGAGTGAGCCTGATTTTCCCGCCTTTCGTCTCCATGGCGACAGCGCAGCTGCAGATTTCACTGACAGGTCAAACTTCTGATGCTCAGTGTAGACAGCAGTTCCATGCTTGTTACTGATTACTCAACTACACTATTGGATTGTGTAGTAATTAAGCACACACTTCCTCTAAATCCTTTCAAAATAAAAGCACCAAGCCAAATAATTAGCTTTAATAGCAATATTTCTGCTTTTAGATGGGTAATTATGACTGTTTAAATATAGATTAACAGTTTAGTAATGACCCACACATGCTTCCTCTACATCCTTTCAAAATAAAAGCACCAATGCCAATTATTAGCTTTAACTGCACTGTTTTTGCCTTTGAATGGGTAATTATGATTATTTAAAGACTAGTTGACAGTTACGCTATTACCCCCACACATTTCCTTAAATCCTTTCAAAATAAAAGCACCAATTACAATTTTTTACTTTTAATGGCAAGATTGATTAGAAAGTTTGTGGTTCTGAATACTAACCAATCGTTAATGAGACTACTTTAGAGTTCAGTAAATAGCCACTCAAACTTATTAGGGTGCTTTTATTCTGAAAGGGCTAAATCTAAATCTTTTGCTTTAATAGGGCTATTGTTTCTATTGAATGATAAATTATGACTATCTAATGACTATTTTATAATTTAGTAATCACTCACACACAACCTCTAAATCCTTTCAAAATAAAAGCACCAATGTAATTTATTATCTTAAATGGCAAGATTTTTGTTTCTGACTGGTAAATTTTAATAGTTATAAAACTATTACACAGTTAGGTAATTATTTACAAATACTTTCTTCAAATCAAAAAGATAGTGAGCTTATTTATGATTGTCAACAATGCACATCTGGTCAACTTTTTAATCTTTGACATCTTTTACCTTGGTCAACTTTTGAGTCATTGTCATATTTTAATCTTGTCTTAGTATGACCTTGGTCATCTTTTAATCATCCATGTTTTTTAATCGCCATCTTTTGTCATCGTTTTAATCTTTGTCATCGTTTTCCTCGTTTTCATCCGTTTTGCCGTAGTCAACTTTTGGATGTAGTCAACTTTTTGACGTCAGCAGCTTAATCAGCGCTTTGTCATCGTTGCGGCAGCAAGATCAGCTCTCCCACGTAATTTCTCGAGAAATTACTTTTTCTAGTTATTATTCTTATTATTTCGCCCCGTTTTTCGGTCGCTATCTACTTCTCAACGCTTCATCGCAGAATCATCGTTCAACGTTCTAAACGTGCGTCATCGTTAGACGATGCAGGCTATTACTTTTCACGTTTTCAGCTTTTCACTTTTAACGTTATTCAACGTTTTCCGTCGTTTTTTTATAATGGTCGTTCTATGGGAATCATCGTTCAACTTTCTGTCAACTTCACTTCCTCTTTTCATCAGCGTCTATCATCGTCATACTTTGGCGTAGAAACGTCATTTCAACGTCAAAAGCGTCTATCATCTTTCAACGTTCTCCGTGTAAATCAGCGTCCTCGTATCTTTTATAGTTTTCGACTTGTGAGCGTTTAAATATCGTGTGGTTTTTGTTAAATTTCAGCTTTTCCATTAGTGTGTATTGGCTCTGTTAGAGTGCGTGATGTCACAGCTACAGTGAGAAGGTGCGCTTTTTTAAGACTGAACTTCTGTCCTAACTCGCACTACAGCCACAATTTTTACTCTATCAACATAATTCCTTCACTAAATCGTAGTCATACTTGTCCTCTTTCTAATGAATGTGTCTGGATATACCCTCAGACCTATACTTTAGTCGCTATCAACCTCAAAGCGCAGAGAGATCCCGAAATTCTCTCATAGACTCTAATGATAATTTTCGGCAGACGTCTGGGGAGAAAAACAGAGGAGACATATTTTGAAATTGCCACTGTGGCTACAAGCTTTTGTCCTTAAACATAAAATTCACACCATTTGCTCATTGAAGCCTTGGGACTCGTAAAATGAAATAATTTTTGTGATAACTATCATGGTTTAGCTGGAACAAGCCTGTTTATACAGGGTGAAACTCTGCTTTTACAGAGCAGAGTGAGCCTGATTTTCCCGCCTTTCGTCTCCATGGCGACGGCGCAGCTGCAGATTTCACTGACAGGTCAAACTGCTGATGCTCAGTGTAGACAGCAGTTCCATGCTTATTACTGATTACTCAACTACACTATTGGATTGTGTAGTAATTAAGCACACACTTCCTCTAAATCCTTTCAAAATAAAAGCACCAAGCCAAATAATTAGCTTTAGTAGCAATATTTCAACTTTTAGATGGGTAATTATGACTATTTAAAGATAGATTAACAGTTTAGTAATTACCCACACGTGCTTCCTCTACATCCTTTCAAAATAAAAGCACCAATGCCATTTATTAGCTTTAACTGCACTGTTTTTGCCTTTGAATGGGTAATTAAAGACTAATTGACAGTTACGCTATTACCCCCCACACATTTCCTCTAAATCCTTTCAAAATAAAAGCACCAATTACAATTTATTACCTTTAATGGCAAGATTGATTAAAAAAATTTGTGGTTCTGAATACTTACCAATCGTTAATGGGACTACTTTAGAGTTCAGTAAATAGCCACTCAAACCTATTAGGGTGCTTTTATTCTGAAAGGGCTAAATCTAAATCTTTTTGCTTTAATAGGGCTATTCTTGCTATTGAATGATAAATTATGACTATCTAATGACTATTTTATAGTTTAGTAATCGCCCACACACAACCTCTAAATCCTTTCAGAATAAAAGCACCAATGTAATTTATTACCTAAATGGCAAGATTTTTGTTTTCTGACTGGTAAATTTCTACTAGTTATTAAAATATTACACAGTTAGGTAATTATTTACAAATACTTTCTTCAAATCAAAAGATAGTCAGCTTATTTATGATTGTCACAATGCACATTGGTCAACCTTTTAATCTTTGACATCTTTTAACCTTGGTCAACTTTTGAATCATTGTCATCTCTTTAATATTGTCATAGTATGACCTTGGTCATCTTTTTAATCATCATCTTTTTAATCGCCATCTTTTGTCATCGTTTTAATCTTTGTCAACGTTTTCTCGTTTTCATTCATCGCTTTTGCCGTAGTCAACTTTTTGACGTCAGCAGCTTTATCAGCGTTTGTCATCGTTGCGGCAGCAGATCAGCTCTCCCACGTAATTTCTCGAGAAATTACTTTTTCTAGTTAGTGGGAGAGCTGAACAGCTCTCACACTATTGTTATCTTCGGTCTTTATTATTATTATTATTCTTCTTCTACTTATTCCGCCCTTTTTTTGATTGCTATCTACTTGTTAACACTTCATCGTAGAATCGATATTCAACTTTCTAAACTTGTTTCATCTTTAGGAGATGTGGAATATTACATTTTATGTTTTCACCTATTAAACTTTTAATGTTATTCAACTTTTTCATCGTTTTTTTATGATGGTCGTCTATGGGAATCATCGTTCAACTTTTTGTCAGCATCCCTCTTTTCATCAGCATCTATCATCGTCATACCTTGGCGTAGAAACGTCATTTCAACTTCAAAAGCGTCTATCATCTTTCAACTTTATCCTCGTAAATCAGCGTTGTCGTATCTTCTATACTTTTTGACTCGTGAACGTTTAAATATGGTGTGGTTTTTGTTAAATTTCAGCTTTTCCATTAGTGTGTATTGGGTCAGTTAGAGTGCGTGATGTCACAGCTACAGTGAGAATGTGCGCTTTTTTAAGACAGAACTTCTGTCTCTAACTTGTCACTACAGCCACAATTTTTACTCTATCAACGTAATTATTTCACTAAATCGTAGTCATACTTGTCTTCTTTCTAATGATGTGTCTGGCTTTACCCTCAGACTTATACTTTAGTCGCTATCGACCTCAAAGCACAGAGAGATCCTGAAATTCTCCCATAGACTCTAATGATAATTTTTGGCAGACGTCTGGAGAAAAAAAAGGAGGAGACATATTTTGAAATTGCGACTGTGGCTACAAACGTTTGTCCTCAAACATAAAATTCACACCATTTGCTCATTGAAGCCTTGGGACTCGTAAAATGAAATAATTTTTGTGATAACTATCATGGTTTAGCTGGAACAAGCCTGTTTATACAGGGTGAAACTCTGCTTTTACAGAGCAGAGTGAGCCTGATTTTCCCGCCTTTCGTCTCCATGGCGACGGCGCAGCTGCAGATTTCACTGACAGGTCAAACTCCTGATGCTCAGTGTAGGCAGCAGTTTCATGCTTATTACTGATTACTCAACTACACTATTGGATTGTGTAGTAATTAAGCACACACTTCCTCTAAATCCTTTCAAAATAAAAGCACCAAGCCAAATAATTAGCTTTAATAGCAATATTTCTGCTTTTAGATGGGTAATTATGACTATTTAAAGATACATTAACAGTTTAGTAATTACCCACACATGCTTCCTATACGTCCTTTCAAAATAAAAGCACCAATGCAATTTATTAGCTTTAGCTGCACTGTTTTTGCCTTTGAATGGTTAATTATGATTATTTAAAGACTAATTAACAGGTACGCTATTACCCCCACACATTTCCTCTAAATCCTTTCAAAATAAAAGCACCAATTACACTTTTACCTTTTAATGGCAAGATTGATTAGAACATTTCTGGTTCTGAATACTTACCAATTTTTAATGAGACTATTTAAGAGTTCAGCAAATAACCACTCACACTTATTAGGGTGCTTTTATTCTGAAAGGGCTTAATCTAAATTTTTTGCTTTAATAGGGCTATTCTTGCTAGTGAATGATAAATTATGACTATCTAATGACTATTTTATAGTTTAGTAATCACTCACACACAACCTCTAAATCCTTCAAATAAAAGCAACAATGTAATTTATTACCCTAAATGGCAAGATTTTTGTTTCTGACTGGTAAATTTTTAATAGTTATTAAACTATTATTTTTTATTTGCTATTATTTTATTTTTATTTATTATTTAATTATTTACAAATACTTTCTTCAAATTAAAAAGCTAGTTAGCTAATTCATGATTGTCAACTTTTTAATATTTGACATCTTTTTACCTTGGTCAACTTTTGAATCATTGTCATATTTTTAATCTTGTCTTAGTGTGACCATGGTCATCTTTTTAATCATCATCTTTTTGATCGCCATCTTTTGTCATCGTTTAATCTTTGTCAACGTTTTCTTGTTTTCATCGTTTTCATCGTTTTGCCGTAGTCAACTTTTGGACGTCAGCAGCTTAATCAGCGTTTGTCATCGTTGCGGCAGCAGATCAGCTCTCCCACGTAATTTCTCGAGAAATTACTTTTTCTAGTTGAGT